>NW_025423255.1:3948073-4157257 GCF_020497125.1 Mauremys mutica
TTTATACTCTCGTTCTAGCTCTTGGATAAGAATGTTAAATAGCACAGGGCCAAGAACCAGTCCCTGCGGGAACCTGCTAGAAAGAAATCCACTCGACCGCACTTCCCCATGTACTATCACTGTTTTTAATCTAGTTTAATGTATGCCGTGTTTAGTTTGTATCCATTCTAGATTTTTAGTAAAAATATTGTGCTGCAACAAGTCATATCTTTAACAGAAGTTTAGGTATATTACCTCAATAATATTAGCTGCACCAAAACTTTTGATCTCATCATCCAATAAGGATATCCCGTAAGTTTGATAGGCTCTATTTTCTCTAAACCCTTTGTTAATGGGCACTAAACATATTACCCTTCTTTGATTCTTTATTAATGAATGAAATCCAGTATAGGGCTGCACCTTACTCTTGATGAGTATAGATGTAAGACTTCAGGTCCGTTTTAGAAAGGACTTGGATACAAGTTATCCGCGACCCGCTGATTTAAACAATGTCTGATTTTTAATAGCTGCTGTTTAATGTCCTCATGACTTCTTGTTGGGAATGGAAAGAGTGTCGTTGTCCAAACATCTTATGTGATACGAGTACATCATCTGTTTTTCTCCAAATCCTGGAGAAGAAATATTTATTGAGGACTTTTACCTCTTTTTTATTCTGCATTAATTTTTGATAATTGCTGCTGTCTGCCATTTCTATCTAGTAAAGTTTGCACTTAATATACTTTTAAAAACTTCCTTCTGTATTGTCATTGATTGGACATTGATTTTCTGGATAGCTTTCTTTATCAATTTTTCTAACAATGCTAACTTTCTAACTTCCTGTTCTTTACTATTGACTTCTCCTTTCGTCCATATATTTTATTTTGGAGAGTGTTGGGATTCCCTACCAGGGAGACCACCAGTAGAGGTCCAGAGACAGCCCCTATCTCCTATCTTAAGCTCCGGCTAGTAGGTATGTGATAAATGTGAAGACCCTGCGTCCGTCTGTCAGCTGGGAGACACAAAGGTTCTCTCTTTCTAAAACCCTCTGATGGCCACCCATGGCTGTTCTAGGTAATGTGGGGTGGGGCTCTGTTTTAACATGTGCCTCCCGGAGCTTTCCATTTCCCTGGTGGGCTGCTGTTTTGCGCAGTGAATAGTGGCGCTGTGAAGTGGGGCAGCAGGTACTGAGTGTTGGAACTCTTGCTCTTTCAGTGGGCCGGTGACCTTTCGAGGAGGTGGCTGTGCATTTCACCAGAGTGGAATGGGCTCTGCTGGAACCCCGCACAGAGAGCCCTCTACTGGGATGTCATGCAGGAGAACTACGAGACAGTGACCCTCCGCTGGGTAAGGAGTCCCTGCTGTCCCCTCCGTTCTTGGAAGGGGAAATGAAGAGTGAAGGTTCATGCCACCGCCCACAGCACCATCTGTACTCTAACCTCTACTCTGTTCCTGTTGGCAGCATCCTAGGGCAGCTCCAGGCACCAGCCTACCAAGACACGTGCTTTGGGGCGGCACCTTGTGAGAGGGGCGGCAATTCGGGGTTTGTTTTTTGTTGGTTTTTGGTTTGGGCCAGGCGGCACTGGGGGGTAGGGCGGGGGACTTGGGTGGCACGACGACAGCGCTTAGGGGGCGGGGACTTGGGCGAACGCGGCGCTGGGGTCGGGCGGGGACTTTGGGCGGCTGCGACGCGGTGCTGGGGGGCGCGAATGCAGCGCTGGGGGGTGGGGACTTGGGCGACGCGACGCTCAGCAGGAGGGGATCGGTGCGGCTGCTCGCAAGGGCGCAGGGCGGTCGCTCCTTTTTTTTCCCTTGGTGCGGCAAAACTGTTAGAGCCGGCCCTGGCAGCATCACCACCAATATGCCAGTGACACACACACTACCAGAGACCCTCCCCTACTGCAGAAAACAGTTTGGGAACAGAGCACAGGAGCCGTATCGCAGTGTCAAATATCTCCTCTTTACTCAAGTAAAACTGAGGTTTAGAGGGTCCAGCATAACGAACAGAAGCTTCCTACCCCCGGCCTTCCTCTCAAACCCTGAGCCTTCTTTACCCAAACCAGAATGTGCTTGGGGTGTAACAAGCAGGCGACTGGAGTCAGAGCCGTCGGTCCAGGGTTACTTATCACACAGACAACTCAGTGCGTCCTTGAATGCTGGCTTGGGAGTATCCAGACAGGGGAGCTCCAGCCGCAGAACACTGAATCTCACCCAGGATTACAGATGACACAACTCCTCACTGCTCTGGATTGCACCCAGCATGTGAAAATGGCCTAGGTTGGTAGTGACATTTCTTGAGACATGCAGAGTCTTGCTCCCATATCATCAGGTGTAATAACAATAACAGGAAAGGCTGAATATGGAAAACGGATTGTTCAGCTCGCTTTTGACCTGCAATCATATTTTGCAATATATTCCAAATAAGGAAATTAACGTGCAACGTATGTGTCGTTTTTTGGGGTTTTAAAGCTTTAAAAGGCTTGTGTGATTTTTTAGCTCAGGGGGACAGTATTCCAATAGCTGTTGCCCCCTGCGCACTTTTAACCAAGAAAAGAGCCTCAGGCTGAGCTGATTCAAAATCAATCGTGGTGGTCGTTTTCCACAACAGCTTCAAGAGGTCCCTGTGATGGAATGTAAATGTCTTCTTCAAACACCTTCCCCCTGCAGGAGAATGGCTGTTTGACCAGCTGTTTTGCCTTGCTGTCTCTGAGGAACTGCTCTGTGGGTGTTCCGTAATTTTTTCAGTAATCCTCATACTGTAAAATCTCATAACTTTACATACAGTGTTACTACACGTTTTAACAGGAGGATAATATTCAGTAGGTTATGCGTTTTCACATGATACCTCACAAGCCATACTGCGTACAAAATTGATCATAATTTTCTAGTGAACACAGGGGTATAGACTGACACAGTGTCTGTGTGTGTGTTCCCAGCAGATATGTGGGTATATCAGTCCCTCATAAGCACAGTGTTCGGCATCTTCAAGGACCTGGGGAACTGGTCCAGGGAATTCACTGGTTTACCAAGTGTGACACTGTATGGAATTGTGAGACTCTTTGGTATTAATAATAAAATAATAATATAATCTGATAAAATTGCAATCAATCGTGCTAGATATGCCATGTAAGGTGTCAGTGAAAATGTTATGATTTGCCAATAATAATAATATAATAATTTTGTTTCTATGTTTGTATCACCTTTGTATTGTGAGTTATAGATATGTAGGGTATATCTGTATTTCCAGACTTGTGCAGTGTTTCTGGGTGACACCCCCAGACATTTTGGCATCAACACTGCGTAGCCTGTTTGATGGCCCATTGAGGGTCATCAGCTGTACAATGAGCCCATGGAAAGGACCAAGGGGATACACCTATTGAGTCAGCAAGACATGCCGGGGTATGCCTGTGTAATGAGAACTTCAAGGCTTTTCCATGCCTTGTGTTTGGGACACAGGAAGTACAGGCCACATGACAAAAGGAATGTAAAGGGCAGCTGCATCATCTCCATTTTGTCTTCAATCCCCCTTCCTACCTCTGGAAGCAACTTCTCTACAAACTGAACCCTGGAACAAAGGACTGAATGACCCATCCAATCTGTGGATGTGTTCCAGATGGACTTTCAAGCCAGCAACTCACCAATACTGCTAAGAACCTGATATATCCATTTTGGAATGTATCTGACTGCGTTCCCATTTAACTTCTTTCTGTCTTTCTTTCATTTAAACCTTTAGTTTAGATGTTAAAGGATTGTCTGGAAGGATGGAATTTTGGGTAATATCCAAACCTATACTGACCTGGTGATGTGGCTGACCCTTTGGGGTCAGAGGAACACTTTGTTTATGTGAGCAGAGTTTTTAAATAACCTCTCACTGTAACTGGACCTAGTTGCTGATTAGGAGTCAGAGAACTGGGATGGAATAAAGGGGGCTGTGTGATTTCTTTTTTCAGCTTCTCGATTACCCACGTGGGTGATCAGAAGCACAGTTGGTGACTGGTCGGTGAGTTTAACTTCAGTGTGAACCAGCAGTTTTGGGAGCATCTTCTCTCCCTTTTTCAGCCTGCCCTGATCTTGGCATTTTCAGTGAGAACTGCCCCTGGCCCACCAGGTCACACTAAACACTGAAGTTAAATTAATAGAATGTTTTTTTTATGACCAAGTCTTATGAAATCAACTGAACTCCTTTGTTTTCTTTCATCTGAGCAGGGTTTCTAGTTTTCCAGCATGATGTGATCTCCCAGCTGGAACAAGGGGAAGAGCCATGGGTCCCAGACCTCCAGGGTTCAGAGGAAAGAGAGATCCTGAGATCTCCCTGCACAGGTGAGGAAACATTAATCCACCTCAGAATCTGTAAGTGCCTGAAGGAAACATCTGGGATGCCCAACAAAGCCCTTGGGAGGTCTCTCAGTTCATTATTGTCCCTAGCAGGGGTCATATCCTGTGGGAATTTGGCACATGGTTATGTTTGGGTTTGTTAGAGGCTAAGTGGCCTTGGGCTGGCTCTCCGCTGCCAGTAGGCAGTAAACAGGATAATAAATTAGAAAGTAGTACAGGATGATAATTACCCTATGAAGTTACAGCTGTGCTTGTGTGTATTTTATTAACCAATTAGCAACTGCTTGATTGCCTGTTATAATTGTATATAAGAGCATGCTGGAGAGAGAAATAAAGGACTTGGCTACCAATCACATTGATTGATGGGTTTTGTCCGGGCCCGCCTGAGAGGCACAGCAACGCAACAAATGGTGACCCCGACGTGATTCGAATCGAATGATGATAGTGTCGGAGGCCTAGAGTCGGTGGCCTGTTCCAAGGCAGAGGAGCTGCGGCGGGGAGTGCTGGAGAAGCCCCCGGGCGTCCGAAAAGAGAGGCGCACCTGAGCCCTGAGGAGAGTGGCTATAAGCCGCGGCGGAGAAGGGCGGCTATAAGTCGCGGAGGAAAGCGGCGGCTATAAGTCGCGGAGGAGAAAGGCGGCTATAAGTCGCGGAGAAAAGCGGCGGCTATAAGCCGCGGAGGAGAAGGGCGGCTATAAGCCGCAGAGGAAAGCGGCGGCTATAAGCCGCGGAGGAGAAGGGCGGCTATAAGCCGCGGCGGAGAAGGGCAGAGCAGCTAACATGGGAACCGCTGTATCAGCGGAAGAAAAGATAACACAGAAGCCTTTATTGCACATTATGAAGCGGCAGGGAGAAAAGCTCCCCTCTGATACGTTATCCCGCCTGCTGCGGTGGGGACAAAGAAGGGAACTTTTTGTTAAGCCGAGTACAATTTTTAATAAAACTGTGTGGGAGCGGCTAGGCTCCAAGCTTTGGAAGTCGGTGGCTCAGGGCGATGAGGAAGCCTTTTCCCTGAGTCCAGTATGGAATAAGACAAAGAAGATAGTAAAAACTCTCGCGGCCGAGGCAGGAGTGCAGGTGGCCCTTTCTAAGCTTTTCCGCCCAACGCCCGAAATGCCTTCTGTGTTGCCGGTTGGAGCCAGGGAGTTTTTCGGTGGCGAGGACACGGTGATACCTTTGGCTTCCGACCTGGATAATGTTGCCCCTGTTATGGTTCCATTACCCTCCAATGTGGCCCTCGGCCCCGATATAACTACTCCTGCTACGGTCCCACTACCCCCCGATACGCCCGAGCCTATAAAAACAGCTTTGCCGTATGCACCCCCTCCCAAGCCATGCCGTGTCCACGGGACCTGGGGGTGTCACGAATGCGGGGAAACAAAGAAGGCTCAAGTGAGACACGTGCCATCACAGGTCTATCCCAATTTGACTACGCCTATTCAGTTTACCCAGTTTAATGCCTTTTATAAGAAAATGGAGCACCGGTGTCAACAGCTGCAGGCCATTAATAATAAGTTAGATCAAATGCAAGGTCTTCCAGCATCATTGTGGAAAGAGGGGGAGCTGGAGAGGCTCCTGACCGCCCTTCGGGCACACGACGAGGAGGTGCTCCGCTGGAAGCGAGTCCTGGACGGGAAAACTTTGGAGTGCACGGCGCAGGCAGAGGCTCGTGAGGAGGTGCTCCGCTGGAAGCGAGCCCTGGACGGGAAGACTTTGGAGTGCACGGCGCAGGCAGAGGCTCGTGCCGTGGCCCCGGAGGTCGTTCGGGCCTACAAGCAAGTAAGTTGTTTTGGCAGGAGCCCGGAGAAGGCGTCCTACGCTGGCTGGTCTGAGCCTGGGACAGTGCCGGGAAAACCGTTATGCTTCTCCGGTATGAGCAGCAACAGCTGGGTGTTCTGACACAGGATTTACAGTTTAAAAGAAGCCAAGCAGGGAAAGAAAAGGAACAGGATGAGCTAACCGGAGACAGCTCATTCTTTTCTGGCCCCGGTCAAGGACATATTGCTCACAGCTAAGATTAATGAGAGCTGAAAAACCGCCCAAAAAGCTAATGAGAGCTGAAAAAACCCTGCCAGGCACTAACGGAATGTGTTGGCTGTCTCTTCTCACAGGTATGGAAGAGCTGCCCAAAGATCCTAGCAGCCCCCCCCCCCCCACTCCTTGGAACCAGGAGACTGACTGCCTGGACCCATGCTTTTTACTGCAAAGAGACCCCTTCACATCAGGAGAATTTTGCTACTGATGATTGGCCTATATATATATATATATATATATATATATATATATATATATATATATATATATATTTTTAGCTCAATAGTTATTTTACACAGCAGGAAAAAAGGACAAGAAGCTGAACCACGACGGTGCTGGAAAAGAAGAAAAAATACTCACATTATTGATATTGCCAAAGTCCAGAAATTTCTGACTAAGAGGACATTGAGAATTGACCCTGGTGAAGAAACAAAGAATTGTACACTGGCAGGAAGAAATTTGGGACTCCTGCTAAGAAATGTGATATTAATTGGATTCTGGGATTTATTCTACAGGCTGCGCCCTGTGTTTTGGATAACATTTTTTTGGCATATATTGCCCCCCCCCAATTGGATTGTAAATGATATTACCCCCCCCCATTATTAACCCCAGTTTTTTAGAGCCTAACTGTTTTTTGTTTTTAGAGTTTGAGAAAACTCGGCCAAAAGGTTTGTTGAGTATTCTTACAGGGGGGAGTTGTAGGTTACTAGGCATAAATCTAGGTAATTTGGGAGAATGGCTTTGAATTTATGCGAGTCAAAGTACCTTTATGTAAGTGCTTTTGTTAGCCTTTTTAGATTTTTGTAAATTTTGTGTTATGTGCTGATTATTGGTAGTTGTAAGATTGCTTGTTACTAGATGTAGCCTATATTGAAATAGATAGATTGATAGTAGATGTTGTAATTAAAGTTATATTTTTGAGAATGTAGCCCCCACGGTGGGAAAGTACAGATAATTGTTCACAGAAGAGACCAGAAGGGTAGGGGCTAGTTAAGAAGTACACCTTCCTAGCTAAATTGATGGTGGGATAAGCTAGTGTCCATGGACGGAATGTTTCTGCAAGGAAAAAAGGATCGGGCCCAAGCGGCAGGCAATAGACAAAGAATTTGGAGAGGAAAAAAGGATCGGGCCCGAGCGGCCAGGCCATAGACGGAGAACTTGATGAGGAAAAAAGGATCGGGCCCAAGCGGCAGGCAAGAGACAAAGAATTTGGAGAGGAAAAAAGGATTGGGCCCAGGCGGCAGGCAAGAGACAAAGATTGGAAATCAGGTTGATAACTTTTGAGGGTGTAGCGGGCGTAATAAGTAATTAAGCACAAGCTTGGGAATTTCAAATATTCAGGGGGATACTTGGAATGGTGATTTAGTTGAGAAAGGTGGCTGTTGGAAGACAAGCTAGTAATTTTTAAGGAGAGTACAAAAGTTAATTCTGTGGTTGCTAGAGGGAACAGCAGTTGAATTTTGTAAAGATGCTAAGAGAAAAGTTTTGGTATTTTTGAAATGTTTGCGTATAAATTTAGGCAAAGATATTAGTTTGTAATTGTTTGGCTATGAATAATTTTGTTGTATTAGCTGAAGAATGTATATAGTGCTATGTAATTGTATTTGTATTAGGCTTAAGGGCATATATAGTGGTGATGTTGTTTTTTAGTGTTTAAAAGTAGAAGTTAATAGTAAGAACCCTTAAGCTGTGAATAGCTTTGAATTTAGAAGCAAGCCAGAAGCAATTGTATTAATGTAAATGATTTACTGATGAAGTATTTCCCCCTGTTTTGCTTGATATTAATAAGGGTATTTGTATATTTTATTTAATGCTTGATTGCCCAGTAGGGGTAGATTTGTTTTTGTTTTTTAGATATTATAGAAAATTGATGCTAGCTGCACAGCATTTAATGTACCATGCATTTATTTTATAATGTAATTTATGTTTTGTGTTTTATGTTTTGTTTTGTGGTGTTTGTTCTGGCCAGAATTGTGGTTGTGTTATTTTTATTGGAGATTTAAAATGTGTTTATGGTGTGTTTTCTTTATTTCCCACCCCCCACCTCAGTGTCAGTTTGATCACCTGACATATGAGGGATGGATTGGTAACAGAAATTTGTCACAATTTGGTGTGCAATAGAGAATGGGGGAACCCTGCAGAATTTACACCATTTTTTTTTGTTTTACCCTTGTTAATTTATGTTTGTTTTGTTTGATGTTATTGGTGTTGTATGTTATGAATTGCATGGTTATAGATGAGCCCTATAGCTTAAGGAAGCATTATTTGGTTTTGGTTTTGTTTTGTTTAATTGGTTATTGTTATTATTTTTTTTTGCTTTATTTTGCATGCCCTTTTTTGTGTGTTTCGGAATAGAGGGGGAGATGTGGATGTGGGGTTGCATTTTCCCTATGCTGCTTTGGTGGAAAGTTACAGTAGTGTGGTCACAAGAACAGAGGGATGAGATAAAGTTGTTATGAGAAAGTAGGGAATTGCCAGAGCGAGGCAAATGCCAGGAACAGGGAGATTTCTGGCTGTGGTTATGGATGTCGTCGCTACGTGGCTGGGCTGTATATTTATTGCAAGGTTTTATGCTAGGGATGCTGTGTATTTTTGCTGCTTGCCTTTTGTATTTTTGCTATTTGTGTGGCACGCACATTGGTAGAACCCTCCTGGCCCCTTGGGCCACTTGCGTTACCTGGAGGAGGGAAGTAATAGGTAAAAGTAGGGCACTGCGGAAGATATTGTTACGGTTTAGTTAGGCAGCTGGTGTTTTTATTTGCCTTTTTGTTTTGGCTTGTGTAGATTGTAGTATTGATATTATAGCTGGGAATGTACTGCTAATGCCTTCTCTCCTTTTCTTTTTGATTTTAAGAAAAGGGGGGAATTGTGGGAATTTGGCACATGGTTATGTTTGGGTTTGTTAGAGGCTAAGTGGCCTTGGGCTGGCTCTCCGCTGCCAGTAGGCAGTAAACAGGATAATAAATTAGAAAGTAGTACAGGATGATAATTACCCTATGAAGTTACAGCTGTGCTTGTGTGTATTTTATTAACCAATTAGCAACTGCTTGATTGCCTGTTATAATTGTATATAAGAGCATGCTGGAGAGAGAAATAAAGGACTTGGCTACCAATCACATTGATTGATGGGTTTTGTCCGGGCCCGCCTGAGAGGCACAGCAACGCAACAATATCCTCAGGATAAATATAGTTCATGGCTTCCTATAGATCCTAGCAGACACCAGGCAGTAGCTTCCTCCCTTCCCCCTGCGTATTTGGATGGGATGTGAAGGCTGAATTTATCCCCCTCCTCTCTCCTATTTGGGGGAAGAGTTTGTGGGAGTTCAGCTCCTGATTTTTATTTGACCTGTCTTCAGCACTTGTTTTTGTTTGGTCTTCTCCTTTCCATCCCTGTTTGAGGTTTCTGTCTCTGTCACAGCAGGTGATACAATGGCATGTGAGAAAGAGGAGCAGAATTCTCAGCCTGAAAATGTTGAGCCAGTGAGTAAAAACAGAGCATTATCGCAAAGATCGAAAAGGAATGTGCCCAGGAGTCATAAGCAGAGAAAATCCTGGGAGATTCAAAACAGACCAGAAATAGATCACGGAAACCAGCCAGGGGAGAAAGTGGATAAATTTATTTCCTGTTCGGGAACTCAGAAGGTCCTCATTGAAACCACAACACAGCAGGAAATCATCAGGCGAAAGAGAAAAAATACATGCAGTGTGTGTGGGAAAAACTTCACTCGCAGATCAAGCCTTTCTGTTCATCAGAGAATCCACACAGATGAGAGGCCCTATGAATGCAGTGAGTGTAGGAAAAGCTTCACTCACAGATCAGCCCTTTCTAGACATCAGAGAATCCACACAGGGGAGAGGCCTTATGTATGCAGTGCGTGTGGGAAAACCTTCTCTTGGCACTCAGCCCATGTTAGGCATCAGAGAATCTGCAAGGGAGATCAACATTGTAAAAATCTCTAGGGCTATCAAGACTTTGTTTTCTTTAATACTTTTCCTGATTCCCACATAATAACTTTTAAAGCTCTTTGAACTGTGTGCAGCACCGTTATCCCTTAGCTTGTCCAGATAAATGGCCCATTTTTGCCTTTTGCAGTTCACCCTCTTTTGAGATGGATCTATTTGTCCTTTCTATTGTCCCACAAGTAACTGGAGTGTGCCCTTCCTATGAGGAACCAGGGAGCATCACGTTTATACCATTCCTCCTATTGCAAAGTTATTGTTAGTCACCAATGATACAGATTGTATCCTTGCCAATTGTTCTCACGTTGCTCTGGGTTGTGCTGAAGAGCAGTTATATTGGGAATTTTTCAAATTATATGTAAATGAAGAGTAGCAGGGGCAGGAAAAAAGTATAATTACAACTTCTGTGACACTGGAAAGAGATGGAGTGACTCAGAGATTCCCTCCTTCCCCATCACTGCAGAACTGTTACCTTTTGCCTGAGCCAGGTAGAGTTTATCTTCGTCACATTCTATCCATCCACTTCTCAAAGTGTCATGTGATGAAGCATTCTCCGTTGTCTGTGCTTGCAGATGATGTATTGACTTCTTTAATCCTATATCAGAGTCGCTATGACTGGAGATGAAAGTGTCAAAGTCCTGGGAGGGGAATTCAAATGGATCCCAAATACAGAGTTAGTATTTGGAGTTTAAATCCCAGGTTCCATCTATTGTAAAGCCACTTCTGGCAAGGTGGCTGTTTTTCCCTCATTATGGGACAGCTAGGATACTAAAAATGTTGTAAATAACATAACTGACTATTGAGACAGGGATGAGTGAAGCAGGTTTGAATGGATGAGAGGAGAATGTGATGGGAGAATCTCTTGTCCTGATTCTGAATAATCAAATGTAACCTGCTCTGGAATTTCACTTGACACTTTCTTTGTCATGTATTCTCTCTCTGTGATGCGGGTTTCTATCTTTCCTGAAGGCTGTTTGGTCACCCAGTTGGATATTAGTTCAGTTTGATAGGGTGCAGCTCAGATTTATTGAAGAATTTAAGACAATGACTCTTTGCTAAAGTCCTCATTTATGATTTCAGCTTTGCTTTTTCCCCATCCCTCCATGATGACATGGAGAAAGTTGAAGTGCAGATCTATCAACAGGAGAGAACTCTCTAATTTACTGGACAGGCTAACAAAGAGACAGCAGTGATTTAAAATCTCCACTCAGAAATGGTGAACAACAGCAGAACCCCAACTAACTGAAGGAAGTGCATCTGATCACAGTGTATTTCAGTTGTTTAAGGCAATATTGTCTCCGATGATCTGGGAAGAGAATTCCATGGTAAGTGGTTTTGAACTAGGCAAAATGCCCGTGTGTTTGGTTCCCAAAGCATTTGTAACCCAGGCCCTACAGAAGATCTCTCCTAGCTAATCCTATGCTATGGGAAATGCAGCCCTTCATGACACAGATGTTGAGGAAATAGAAGTGGAGTTTTTGTCGAATTTATCCTTTGTAGGTGCTAAAGATGTGTATAAAATGAAACCAGTGTTGAAAATGTAATAGCTTCAGAAAAATAGCCATTTTTAATAGAATCTCCAGCTCTGGTAACTAACGAAGATTCTGATCCAGGCCTGTATCCAGTCCCTTCCCTGGACCTGTGCCACCGAATTAAAGAAGAGCTGGGCATGTTTCAGGAAGCCATTCCTCATTAACACTGCTGAGATTTTAAGTGGTTTTGTAAAGGATTCTACTTCAGAGAACTGTAACTTTACCCTATCCAAGACCAAGGATTTGGAAAGAGCTGAGGTTGAAAGAGTCCACACCCAGTTCCTAGTTCAGTGTCACTGATTACACTTCCAAAGTATGCCAGGGTTAGACTGAGAACAGTCATCCTTCACTGTTTGGATGCAAAGAGAGAGTGCTTCATAGGACAGTCCTTCCCTCTGGATCCCAAACTGGTTGCCTGGTTGGGTAACAAGGACTTTCAGGCTGTAGAAACTATGGTAACCAATGAGGCAACAAATGTGTCAGCCTCCAATTTCAGACTTCCGGAAACACGCATGTTGAGTCCTGATACTATGGTTTTGTGTCTGATGCTGTGGCTACACAATTAAGCTGATGTTGGCACAGCTGCACCAATGTAGCTGCGCTGCTGTAGCACTGCTATAACAGATGCTCCAAGCCAATGGGAGAGATTTCTCCCATCGGCCTTGATTAGTCCAGCCCCCGCAAGTGGTGGTGGCTATGTTGGCAGGAGAAGCTCTCCCGCTCATGTAGCACTATCTACACAGGGGGTTAGGGCTGTGTAACTACGTTGCACAGCTGTGTGGATTTTTCACACCCCTAAGCAATATAGTTATCCCGATAAATGTCTTTAGTGTAGACCAGACATTAGTTTTCTCTTGTGTTTTATGCATTTACCTTACTTCTCTACCTCCTCCTACTTTGAAAGATTTAAAAAGTGTGAAAAGAGAGGTATTTTTCTCCATGATGCAAACATTCCGACATAGAAGACCCCTTCTACCGACACATATGGCAGAAGATCCTGAGATATATGCACTCACAGAAGTGGTTGGGACCTATGTTGGGACAAACCACAATAAGAACCAGGGTTCAGTTGTTGGCAATGGGGATTAAAAGAAAATTAACATATATGACAAGAATTTGTGATCTTTGAATATGTTATTGTTACCAATTAAAATGAAATTATAGGTGAAGTTATTGGTTAAAGAGTAAGAGACTGTGTGATAATCTGAATTATTTTGGAAAACTGAAAGTTGTCTTGGTTTTGTGTTTTGTTAGTTGTACAGGAAATGATGGCTAATCTTGAAAAGTTAATTTGATTTCATTTACCCTGGTTCCTCAACTGTTGCTACAGCTCTAGTACCCATCAATCCAAAGACTGGGAGAAATGGAGAGTTCCAATCATTGTCCTTTTAGTATCTTATTGTTCCTCTCTCTGTTTTTTGTGCTGGCCTTTCTATTCTATCACTTTCTGCCTTTGTTTAGTGGTAACAGTTGGTTTCCATCACTCACATACGTTTGTTTAAATCTCTACCCATTGTTAAATAAATTTTTTGCTTGTTCGATAACTGTACTCAGGTGCTGTGTGAGATACAGTAGGAGTGGTCCACAGTAAAACTAGTAACCTGGGATACTTGGGGAAGAGAGGATCTGGGATTTCACCGAGTATCTGGTGATCCGGGCTGGACCCCAGAGGGGGACACATTGAAGGAACGCAGAGGTTAGGGTGGCTGCTGTAGCTCAGAGGACGGTGCTTGAGTTCCAGCAGGCTGGTGAGTTTGGTCACTAACATCCAAATGGAAAACTCCCTCTTCCTTGTGGCAGGTGGCAACAAGGAGACTCACAGCCCTTAGCACCCTGAGAAGGGTCATAATGTGTCTCTATGTTGATTCACCTGTCAAATTCACACAGGGAAAGCTCCCGATAGCACAAAACTCTGCCCTATGAAATCATGGAACATGTGCTCTTCGCTTTGTGGGTACATCAAGACTACCCGCCGTATCAGCAGGTAGTGATCGATTTCTCGGGGATCGATATATCGCATCTCATCTAGATGTGATATATCGATCCCTGAAAGTGCTCCCGTCGACTCCCGAACTCCACCAGCGCGAACAGCGGTAGCGAAGTCGACAGGGGGAGCCGCAGACGTCGATCCTGCACCGTGAGGACAAGAGGTAAATGGATCTAAGATACTTTGACTTTAGCTACGCTATTCACATAGCTGAAGTTGTGTATCTTAGATCGATCCCCCCTCTAGTGTAGACCAGCCCTGTGAAAGCATGTAAAGAATCCAAATGCTGGAGGACAGGATTTGGGTCCAGAGTGACCTAGACAAATTGGAGGATTGGTCCAAAAGAAATCTGAGGGGGTTCAACAAGGAGAAGTGCAGAGTCTTGCACTTAGGACGGAAGAATCCTATGCACTGCTACAGCCTGGGGACTGACTGAGTGAGGGGGGTTTGATAGCAGCCTTCAACTACCTGAAAGAGCAGCATTGTGGGGTTTCTCCTGGCCACTTTTGCTGGGCTGGGCAGGCAGCCTGGAGGCCTTTCTAGAAGAGAATTGGGAACTGAGTTAGAAAAACCAATGTGAAAACCAGAACCTCAGGTTTAGACTCATTTATTTATAATATTAAATCTTCAATTCTAGTGTCACAGTCAATACAATTGCTTCAGCCTGATAGTTGCCCAAAGGGAAACTTAACGTCTCTCCAAGGGGAGTGGGGAGAAAGCACTTTTCAGAGTCCAAGAGAGACAAGGCGGGTGAGGGTAAGAGCTTGCAGAGGACCAACCTCTGTTGGTGAAAGAGAGAAGCTGTGGAGCTAACCCAGCACCCTTCTTCAGTTCTGTGTAGCCTGGAAGTTCGTCTCTTCCATAACCAGCAGTTAGAACATAAGAACAGCCACACTGAGTCAGACCAGTTCATCTAGCCCACTCTCCCGAAAGTGGCCAATGCCCGGTGCCCCAGAGGACCCCTGGGACCAACATGGATACAACACCACCACAAACAAGGTTAAAAGTCAATGTACATGGGAGAAGCATCTTGTGTTTCATTCCTTATGTGCTAGTCCCATCATGTGGCCATTTCCTTTTCTTCCTTTCTGTTAAAAGCTTTGGTGTTTTGCACAGAAACATTATTTCCCCAGGAGAGACCCAGGAGTGGGGGCTGCATTCCTGTGCCAAACAGTCACTAGGAGGGGGCAGACAAAGGCCTTTAGGACGAGGCGTCCGTCACTGTCAAAAGATCATCTCCCTCCTGCAGGTCACTGGCAGCCTGAATTTGTTCCTTATCCTCCCAAAGTCTGGGGGCTGGAATCAGCACTACCCAGCCCCTCCGTATGTAGCAGGAACAAACACAAACCTGGTCTTTAAAACAAGTTGTCCCCTTCCTTCTCAGGGAAGATTTTTCTATGATTGAAGTTGAGTTTCAGTTCCCTTCTCCTAGGGGTGGGGCGAGTGTGGGGCCAACTCCCAATGAGATCTGTTTTCACCATTGCTCCCTTTCAGTCACTCTGGGATGGTAACTCTGCTCCCAGCTGTCAGGCAGCTTCCAGCCCATCCACCCTGCTCACTAACTCTGTGGTCATGTGTCACTCCCTCTGCCAGCACTCACAGCTTGCAGAAAAGCTGCTTCTGCAAGCTGCATTGGTGGTATAGTGGTGTGCATAGGTGCTTTCTAAGCAATTCATCTGGGTTTGATTCCCAGCCAATGCAATAATGGCTTTTCTCTTCTGTTGTTTCCTCATCTGGAAGTGGTACAATTTCAGTCACATTGTGTTACAAACACATTATCTATAGAATGAAACAATAAATGTGTCGAAGTCCAGCAGGTCATACAGGATGGAGGCACACAAGGGGCTGGAATGTGTCATCTGAGAAGGACAGAACACTTGGAAACCTGCATCTCCCATCCCCGGGCCTTGCGTGTTATGATTCCAGCTGCGTGAGCTGTTTGTATGATGTTCCGGCATGATGGGGAAATGAAGTTTTGAGTCAGTTTTTGCTCCTGCAGATTCCTTTGCTGTTACAATTATAATGACATGAACAAAAGGGAGGAAAAATAAAAATAAACTCCAAAGTACAATACAGGTGGGGAAAGAGAAGATCATGGTTAAGCCAAACACTTCAAAATAAAAAATAATACTAAAACAGGGGAGGGGGGAAGAGATCAGGTATGTGGAGATCCCCTTGATATTTCAACGCACATTGTTAGAATCAAAGTTCAGATTTGACACTGGAAAACCCGCAACTACCTGTCTCTCTGAACACCTGTGATGAGCAAGATGGAGTTGGGACACCTGTTCTGCTTCAATCATTTATTGTCTCTCTGTTCTCTCCTTCTTCGCCCCCCAATTCCTCGTCTCCAATGTCTCTGCCTTTCTCCTCTTGCTCCCTCTCCCCTACCCTTTCCAGGAACTCACAGTCTACAGCATTTAGGACAAACCAGAGCTCCCATGTTCTGCACATGAGCCTGTGTCAGAGGACGTGGGACCCAGGTCAGAACCAGTCACCAGATCAATATGACCCTTTATGGGCGACTTCTCTGCCTACTCTGCAATTTACACCCCCCCCCCCACTGAAGGGGGTGGGGTACAGCTGACTGAGAGGCCTCACAGGAGAAATTTCAGCCCAAAGACAAATTTGTGTGAAATTCTGAGAAGTGAAGAGCCCCCTTCCCCTCCCCCCAAAGCCCCAGAACTCTAGTGTCACCCCAATGGCACCAGCACAGGGAACCCAGTGAGATGGGGTTACAGAATACAAGGGGGAGGGAGCAGGGGAGAGAGGGGACAGGGAGTCTCTCTCTTTCCTTCTCTCTTCACTTTCTGTTCTTCTCTTTCCTTCCAGGAACTGCAGTCACAGCAGGGAGGGGTTTGTCTCTTTATTAGGGATCCCTCTGTGTCACGGAGGCTGCACAAGTCATAGATTCTGTGACTTCTGCAGTGGCCACTGTGGCTGACTCTGTGGCTGCCCCAGCAGCTGGCCTGGGGACAGCTTGAGCAGTGGTTCCAAGGGTGGCAGCAGCAGCCACAGCTCAGTGGCTCCTGGCACCTGTCCCGAGGTGGCCTCAGCAGGGCTGGCCTCTGGGGCTCCCCTCACCTGGCAGCATCTGGAGTGGCAGTGGGTCCCCGGGGCGTCTCCCCCAGTACATGGTGCCATGGGCCCCCTGGACTCCCTGTGCCCACAGCTGGTGCCACAGACCCCCTGGGCCTCCCTCCCCAAGATTCAATGAGGGGTATTTATGGTATAAGTCATGGCCGGGTCATGGGCAACGATCTTTTGGTTTTTGCCCGTGATCTGCCCATGACATTTACTAAAAATACCTGGGATTAAATCTTCGCCTTCCTCATTATCGATCAAATAAATCAAAACGCCTCCACCTGCAAGTGGATTTAGCCCAGGACCCTCAGAGTCAGCAGCTGTTACGCCCCCACTGAGCTCTCTGGTCAGGTGTCCTAGCGCTGGAAGCCTCCTGTTTAGATCCTAAAATAGCATTTTTGCATCAGGGGGCTGAAATTTTGGACCGGACATTGTAGCTCCACCATTATTTTACTGAATTGCTTCAAAACAGCAAGTCAAGAAAGTCTCCTAAGTGCCAGGCTCTCTGCCATGGAAACAGCTGCCCCTGCTCTGCAGGAGTCTGTGCGTTCCACACAGCAACGTACAAACCTGCTCCACACTGAAGGGGGGTCAGACAGTGACAGGGTTGGTAACACAAATACTTCAGACTATTAACTCCAGGTCCCTTCCTTTCTTTAACCCAGGATGTGCCAGTCACCTGGTAACCATGGTGTTATCTTCACCTTAAAATACCTCTCAGGACATTTTCAGCAGCCCTCCACCCCTGCCCTCCCTGCAGCCAGCCCCCGTCTGCAGCCAGCCCCGCACCCCCTGCCCGCAGCCAGCCCCTGCCTGCAGCCCTGCACCCTCTGCCCTGCCCGCACCAGCCACGTCCTCCCTGCCCTGCCTGCAGCCAGCCCCACACCCCCTGCCCACAGCCAGCCCCTGCCACACCTCCTGCCCTGTCTCCAGCTAACTCCTGCCGCACCCCCTGTGGCCCCGCCCACAGCCAGCCCCCACACACCCCCAGCCGTGCACACCCTGCCCTGTCTCCAGCTAACTCCTGCCGCACCCCCCTGCCTGAAGCCAGCCAGTCCCGCACTCCTCTGTCTCCAGCCCTGCCAACCCCTGATGCACCCACCCTGCGTCCCTGCCTGCAGCCAGCCTGCCCCACACACCCCTGTCTCCAGCCAGCCCCGCACCCCTTGCCCTGCCTGCAGCCAGCCAGCCCCACACACCCCTGTCTGCAGCCAGCCCCACAACCCTTGCCCTGCCGCCAGCCAGCCCCATGTCCACTGGTGCCCTGCAGTTCCCAGGGCAGTAACCCTGCACACCTGCTTCAATGAGGGGGGCAGGGAGCAGCTGGGACCCACACATGTGCACACCCGAGGGTGACCAGACAGCAAGTGTGGAAAATCGGCACAGGGAGTGGGGGGTAATAGGATCCTAGATAAGAAAAAGACCCCAAAATTGGGACTGTCCCTATAAAATTGGGACATCTGGTCACCCTAGCACACCCCCAGGACTCCTGGGTTCCATTGCTGGGTTTCCTATCGGTTCCACTGCTGGTTGTTTTCCTTTTCCGGCAGGACTCTGGGCAAGTTGCTCCCCCCTCTAGGGCTCCGTCCCCAGCAGGCAAATGGGGATTTCGTACTTTCCCGCTATTGGAAAGTGCTGGGAGAATCCCCCAGCCAAAGCTGCTCTGACAGAGCTAAGCAGCATCTGACCATTCAAGGTCGGAGCGCACTGCCCAGGAGGAGGAGTGTCTGGCTCTGGGGTTTCACTTCAGCCCAGTCTAGAGAGAGGGGCCCAGTCATGGGGTTTGGCTCAAGAAGACCAAGTCCCCAATTTGTTAAGGGCGTTTTGAATTCCAATCCTGTGCTCCAAAGTGCTTGGTGTCAGTTGCACATTTAAGAACGATACTCTCCACTCCATTTTCCAAATCATCATTCATACTGTTTACCCACCTCCACTAGGCCTGGAACCCTGCCAAAGAAGGAAAGAGGCTGGGTTAGGAATGATTTGTTCTTGACAAATCCATGATCCTTCGTGCTAAGAACCAAATTATCCTGTAGGTGCTGCTGACAAACTGATGGTTTAAGAATGTATTGCAGTATCTCTCCAGCTATGGAAGTGAGGCTGGCTAGTCTGTAAGTCCCAGGGGTCTCTTTGTTCCCCTTTGAAAGATAGGTCCTGTCTTGTTCATGGATGGGAAGATGTTATTTTTCAGGGATCTCAGACGAGAACTGGGGCACAACACCTGGTTTGTTAAGGCCACAAAAATGGAGGCAGGAACCTCTTCTCTCCTGCTGGCAAAGAACCCCAGGTACCTAAAAGACAGGGACTCACATCCCTGAATGGGCTTTAGAAAAGGCAATGGTTAAAAAGTTTGGCCCCGACCATTTCTTGTTTCCACAGACTAGACATTTTAGCAAATTTTAGAATTCCTTGGTGCTAAACACCCTGAAACTCCCCTTTCTCCTTCACAGAGGGCTTTATTGCCCCTTATCTCACTCAGG
Organism: Mauremys mutica; assembly: GCF_020497125.1. NCBI lineage: Eukaryota > Metazoa > Chordata > Testudines > Geoemydidae > Mauremys > Mauremys mutica. The sequence continues at coordinate 3,967,461 of NW_025423255.1, forward strand.
CTCACGACTGCCCAGAGCTCGAGAACTGTCCCTGTTCCCATTGGGCAGATGGGGAGGAGCCTGAGGTACAGAGAAGGGAAGTGACCTGTCACCACATGGATCAGACTGAACAGGTTTCAGACCTCGAGGAGGCTCTTACCTTCTAAACAGGGACGGCTGTTTTCTAGTAAAATCACTAAAAGGGAAGGAGAAAACTCGAAAGAGGTTCCTCCTGGCGCTCACGTCCGTGAACCCGAATACTCTCTCAGTCCTCAGAGAGAGACCTGGAGAAGGAGACTTGCTGAAGCAAAGCCACAGGGGTCTCTGAGGTTTCCCTGGCCCCTCGCCCCTGTCCTGCCTGGCTGATGTCAGCATCTCTCTGTGAGGTCACCACCTTCCCACCAATAGTCTTTGACCAATAGTCTGAGGTCCTGCCAAAACCCTTCACTGCTTCTTTCCCTTGTGTTTGCAAGGGTCTCATTAACATGCTGCATCCGAACGCGCCTTCCCTCCAGAAACACAGTCCTGGCTTCTCCTCCTTCCTCACTTTCTCCTTCTCTCCCTCTCTGTGGTTTTCCTCCATGCCCCGTCCCTGGTCTGTGCTCCCTCTCCACCCCATGCACTGTATTGAGCACGTTTCTGCCTCTCTTGTTCATGGGCCCTGTGCTGGGATGGCAGAGGCAGGGCTATTGTTGTGTTCTCTGCTGGGTCTGTTGGGATCAGACTCTAAAATCAAACGCTCCCTTTGCTAGCAGGATCCCTCCGCCTGCTCGCCAGGGCTTCTGGCTACACACTAGAGCCAGGTGCTAGGGCAGAAGCAGCTGCCCATGTACCCTCAATGGCAGGAGCGGTGCGTGGTCCCTGCCCCGCCCCCCCACTTTGGATTACGGGGTGTGTCTTGGTGTATATTGGGGGTCCTGTCAGGGGGCGGGGAGTGGTTGGATAGGTGTGGGAGTCCTGGCAGTCTGTCTGGGGGCAGGGGTGTGGATAAGGGTCGGGGCAGTCAGGGGACAGGTAGGGTTCTAGAGGGCAGTCAGGGACCGGGGTCCCAGGAGGGGGCAGTCAGGGGACAAGGAGGGGGGATGTTGGGGGTTCTGAAGGGGGCAGGAAGTGGGAGGGAGCGGATGTAATTAGTAATTTGATATGTTGGGTGGTGCCTTTTTTTATGTGTTCGCTTCCCCTCATGTGAGAACCTGGCTATGCCGCTGCCCACGGGAATACAGGAGAGGGGCAGTGGCTGGTGGCACAGGAGGGGGTGCGGGGGTTGGGGGTGAAGGGGGTGCAGGAGAGGGGCAGTGGCTGGTGGCACAGGAGGGGGTGCAGGGGTTGGGGTGAAGGGGGTGCAGGAGAGGGGCAGTGGCTGGTGGCACAGGAGGGGCACAGGGGATAGGGGTGAAGGGGTGCAGGAGGGGGCAGTGGCTGGTGGCACAGGAGGGGGCACAGGGGTTAGGGTGAAGGGGGTGCAGGAGGGGGCAGTGGCTGGTGGCACAGGAGAGGGCACAGGGGTTAGGGTGAAGGGGGTGCAGGAGAGGGGCAGTGGCTGGGGGCACAGGAGGGGGCGCAGGGGTTAGGGTGAAGGGGGTGCAGGAGAGGGGCAGTGGCTGGTGGCACAGGAGGGGGAGCAGGGGTTTGGGGTGAAGGGGGGGCAGGAGGGGGCAGTGGCTGGTGGCACAGGAGGAGGCGCAGGGGTTGGGGGTGCAGGAGAGGGGCAGTGGCTGGTGGCACAGGAGGGGGGGCAGGGGTTAGGGTGAAGAGTGCAGGAGAGGGGCAGTGGCTGGAGGCACAGGAGGGGGTGCAGGGGTTAGGGGTGAAGGGGTGCAGGAGAGGGGCAGTGGCTGATGGCACAGGAGGGGAGTGCAGGGGTAAGGGGTGACGGGGTGCAGGAGAGGGGCAGTGGCTGGTGGCACAGGAGGGGGCACAGGGGTTAGGGGTGAAGAGTGCAGGAGAGGGGCAGTGGCTGGTGGCACACGGGGGGGCGCAGGGGTTAGGGGTGAAGGGGGTGCAGGAGAGGGGCAGTGGCTGATGGCACAGGAGGGGGCGCAGGGGTTAGGGGTGAAGGGGTGCAGGAGAGGGGCAGTGGCTGGTGGCACAGGAGGGGGTGCAGGTGTTAGGGGTGAAGGGGGTGCAGGAGAGGGGCAGTGGCTGGTGGCACAGGAGGGGGTGCAGGGGTTGGGGTGAAGGGGGTGCAGGAGAGGGGCAGTGGCTGGTGGCACAGGAGCGGGTGCAGGGGTTAGGGTGAAGGGGGTGCAGGAGAGGGGCAGTGGCTGGTGGCACAGGAGGGGGGGCAGGGGTAAGGGGTGAAGGGGGTGCAGCAGAGGGGCAGTGGCTGGTGGCACAGGAGGGGGTGCAGGGGTTAGGGTGAAGGGGGTGCAGGAGAGGGGCAGTGGCTGGTGGCACAGGAGGGGGTGCAGGGGTTAGGGGTGAAGGGGTGCAGCAGAGGGGCAGTGGCTGGTGGCACAGGAGGGGGAACAGGGGTTAGGGGTGAAGAGTGCAGGAGAGGGGCAGTGGCTGGTGGCACAGGAGGGGGCGCAGGGGTTAGGGGTGAAGGGGGTGCAGGAGAGGGGCAGTGGCTGATGGCACAGGAGGGGGCGCAGGGGTTAGGGGTGATGGGGTGCAGGAGAGGGGCAGTGGCTGGTGGCACAGGAGGGGGCGCAGGGGTTAGGGGTGACGAGGTGCAGGAGAGGGGCAGTGGCTGGTGGCACAGGAGGGGGTGCAGGTGTTAGGGGTGAAGGGGGTGCAGGAGAGGGGCAGTGGCTGGTGGCACAGGAGGCGGTGCAGGGGTTGGGGTGAAGGGGGTGCAGGAGAGGGGCAGTGGCTGGTGGCACAGGAAGGGGCTGCAGGGGTTAGGGTGTAGGGGGTGCAGGAGAGGGGCAGTGGCTGGTGGCACAGGAGGCGGTGCAGGGGTTGGGGTGAAGGGGGTGAAGGAGAGGGGCAGTGGCTGGTGGCACAGGAGGGGGAGCAGGGGTTGGGGTGAAGGAGGTGCAGGAGAGGGGCAGTGGCTGGGGGCACAGGAGGGGCTGCAGGGGTTAGGGGGTGAAGGGGGAGCAGGAGAGGGGCAGTGGCTGGTGGCACAGGAGGGGGTGCAGGAGTTAAGGGCAGAGGGGACACAGCGTAGGGGTTAGGGCACAGGAGGGGGCAGAGTTAGGGGTGGGGGAGGTGGAAGGGTCGGGAGTGCAGGAGCTGGGGGTAAAGAGGGAGGGGGATCGTCCAGGGTTGATGGGGAAGTGCCAAAGTACAAGGTTTACCCAGGGCACCATTTCCCCCAACGCTGGTCCTTGGTAACATTTCTTGCTGGGAGGGGGAGGGGAGAGACGCGGCGTTTTCTCTCTGTTTCTTTCCTCTCCATTTTCTGCTCCTTCCTTCAATTGCAGAAACCTCCCTTGTGTGTCAGACGGTGCAGTGACGCCCTCCCCACCCCCCAGGCCTCTGGAGCCTTTGGAGCAGGAAGATCCCAGGAGCTGAGGATGGATCCAGGGGTGAGTAGCTGGCAGGAAGGAGTCCTAGCAGCTCTTCTGGGAGCGCAGGGGAGGAATGACTCCCCCTTCCCTAGCTTCTCCCCGTGGGGCTCTGGGGAGCAGGGAGGGTTGTGTGATAAATTCCATCCAACTCCCCCTTTGATCCAAGCCGAGGGGCGTCTCAGCCTCCACGATCCCCTTGGCAGGGCCAAGCAAGGGATGTTTTCCACTGCCCAGGAGACCCAGCCAGGGACTGATGTGCTGGAGATATGTCAGGAAAAGGGTCTGTCTGAATTGCCAAGGCAGGAAACGAACCATCTACAGCAACATCATTAACCACAAACACACTCTAGCCATGCTCCAGCCAGTAGGGAAATGGGCAGGAACTCTGGCTGCTCAGCCATGGCCACACGTACAGAGCTGAACAGCAGTGAGTGCGCTGGGGAAGCTGGTCCGAGTGAACAATTGGAAATGACCCTTCAGTGAGAACAGAACCAGAGTGTAGAAAGGCCCCTGTGTTAAGTGGTTGTGGCTGAGGCCTTAGGGAGCTGGGTTAGAAGCCACAGGGTGTTTCTGTGCAGGTTTGATTCTTGCCAGCTAGGCAAGGCTGGTATGTGGTGTCTCCATGGCTGCACTTTCAGTGATGCAGGTTTCTCTCTCCCATTGTTCCATGAGCATCCTACTAGATTGCCAGCTGCTTTTCAACTGCAGTGTGGAGACTGTGTGTGTGTGGGGAGAGACAGTGTGTGTCTTGGGGAAGAGTGAGGCCATGGCTACACTTGCAAATTTGCAGCACTGCAGCAGGGTGTGAAAACACACCCTCTCCAGCGCTGCAAATTGCGGCGCTGCAAAGCGCCAGTGTGGTCAAAGCCCCAGCGCTGGGAGGTGGAGTACGGAGCTCTCTCCCAGAGCTGGCGCTTTGATTACACTTAGCGCTTCAAAGCGCTGCCGCGGTAGCGGTTTGAACTGCAAGTGTAACCTCAGCCTGAGTGTGTTGAGGTAGGTAGGAGCGGATCATTATTGTCCCTACTTGAAAGAGGGAGAAGCTAAGGCTGAGAAAAGAGAAGTCAATTCTCCTAGGTCACACGCCCAGGCAGGGGCAGAGTTGGGACCAGGACCCAAGAGCCCTGATTTTCAAACTAACCATCAGATCTTGAATTTCAGACATTGAATGACCTGAATAAAGTGCTCTCAGATGAGCTCCAGACCAACAGTGCACAGGAATTATTCAGCAAGTATTTGAGGAGAACTGCAATGTTAGAGAGAATCATGAACTGCTCAGAGACCATTAATGCAGAGAAGCAGCAAAATTCATCAAACATAGAACTGGTTCTGACTTATTTCCTTGGTCTTAAAAGGGACCAACAAGGACCTGAGTCTCCTCCCTGTCAATTACCCCCTGCTCAGCCAATCAGGGTAGAAACCGAGGACGGGAGGCTGAGGGTTCTCACCAGAGAGCCCAAAGGATGGCCCAGGTCGCTGGTGGGGATCACTGCCCGAGCAATAATTCAGCCCCACATTTTTGGATGGACCTCCCACAGTGGGAACTGCAGAGCCCTCCCCCGCAACACACACACACACACACACCCCACCTCTCTCTCCTAATGTTGGGAGGAAAACAGGAGAAAGGACAAAAGAAGCAAGAGATGAAGAGAAAGGAGGGAGGGATGGAGGAAAAGGTGAAACAAAAACAACAAACCCCAATGTCCCCAGTGATTCTAAGGGACAAAATCCCAGGTGCGCAATAAAATTCTGCCTCCTTAAGCTCGTGTTTTCCATGCCTAGAATTCAACTGTCACCACATGGATCAGACTGAACAGGTTTCAAACCTCCAGGAGGCTCTTACCTTCTAAACAGGGACGGCTGTTTTCTAGTAAAATCACTAAAAGGGAAGGAGAAAACTCGAAAGAGGTTCCTCCTGGCGCTCACGTCCGTGAACCCGAATACTCTCTCAGTCCTCAAAGAGAGACCTGGAGAAGGAGACTTGCTGAAGCAAAGCCACAGGGGTCTCTGAGGTTTCCCTGGCCCCTCGCCCCTGTCCTGCCTGGCTGATGTCAGCATCTCTCTGTGAGGTCACCACCTCCCCACCGCCTTGGACCAATAGGCTGAGGTCCTGCAAAAGGCCTTTGTGATGTCACTGCCACACCCCTCCCTTGCTGGGCCAATGTCCTGCCCCTGGCCAGGCACTTTGGAGGTTTGAGCTACTCCCTGTGGATCACCCCACTCAAGGAGCGTTCGTTCTAGGCAGCAAGCCGGCTAGACAGGGAAACATCAGACGCTGCTCCCAATGCTACACTCGGTTTTTCAGAAATTAGTCGGCTAAGCCCCACATCCTTCTGCCAGGGCCCGGGGTTCTCCTCCCTGCTCCAGGGTGGCTCTTCTCCCCCTCCATCCCCCCCGCCCCCCAGTGCAGCTCCTGACCTTCCCCCCCCCACCCCGTGTGGCTCCAGCCCAGTCCGGGGCTTCTCCTCCTCCCCCACAGCTCGGCTCCCCCCCCCCGCCGGTATCTGGAGCTTCTCCCCCCCCCCTGCCCCAGCCCAGCTGGGCTCCCCGGGGCACCCGCCGCAGCTGGGGCCAGATCCCCGAGCCTGGCGGGCAGGGATCAGCGATTCACGCGGGGGCCCTGGCAGAGCCCCCAGCCCCAGGGGAGCGGGGGGGCTCTGCTGCTGCTGGCCCCGTCCCCCCACCGACCCCTGGGGCTGTTGGGGGGGGCTCACTCAGCCCCCCAGGAGCAGGGGGGGAAGCAGCAGAGCGGAGCCTGCCCAGCAAACAGCTGATCGCAGCTGCGCCCAGGCCGCCCCCGGGGAAAAGCTCAGCGGAGGAGGCGCCACAAGCTGCCGGCAGCGGGTCATTCCCGGGGGGGCCGAACATCCGCCTGCAGCCGCCGCCGCAGCCTCCCCCCCCCGGAGCCCCCACGGGAGAAGGGGAGCAGCCTCCCCAGCCGGGGCTCAGGGCATTGGGGTGCCGGGGCTCCCCCCCCACGCACACCTCGGCCCGGGACACTCACACACACACTCTGCCCCGGGGCTCCCCTGGTGCCCAGAGACCGATCAACCCCCCCGCCTGCCCCCCTGCCTGCAGCTCCGGCCCCTCCCCTCCCCGCCAGCCGCACCCAGGGGAGCCACGGGCCCCAGGCTCTGTCCCCACCTGGAGCCCAGCGGGGCCGGGGGCAGCTCCTGCTGCAGCTGAGAACAGCGGCTCCGCTCCGGCCCGGGCGGCTCCAGCGCTGCCGGCAGCACGTGGCCACCAAGGAGCAGCTGCTGAGCCCGGGCTCCTGCGTCACAATGTGCCAGAGCCCCGCCCCTAGGAGCTGCCCCGCCCCCAGGCTGTGCCAGAGCCCCGCCCCCAGGAGCTGCCCCGCCCCCGGCCTGTGCCAGAGCCCCGCCCCCAGGAGCTGCCCCGCCTCCGGGATGTGCCAGAGCCCCGCCCCCAGGAGCTGGCCCGCCCCCGGGCTGTGCCAGAGCCCTGCCCCCAGGAGCTCCCCCACCCCCGGGCTGTGCCAGAGCCCCGCCCCATGAGCTGCCCGCCCCCAGGCTGTGCCAGAGCCCCGCCCCCAGGAGCTGCCCCGCCCCCAGGCTGTGCCAGAGCCCCGCCCCCAGGAGCTGCCCTGCCTCCGCTGGGATTTGTTCTCCTGCCTCCTTCTTCCCAGCACCCCTTGCTCCCAGCTGCTTCCTTCCTGTGTTTGCAAACACCCCCTGGGCGGGCTGCAGTGCTCGCTGGGGTTGTTTCCATCTCTGCTCACCTGGGTGAGGGGGTGGGAGTGGGAGTGGGAGTGGGGGAGGGACAAAGAGAGGAGATGGGCCCAGGGTGTGAAAGCAGAATCAGGGGGCAGGGAAAGAAGGACTGTTTGGAAAGGTTGGTTTTTGCAGGGCGGGGGGTCATCCAGATGGACTCAGAAGAAGTTGGGCAGCAGAGGCTCAGGGAGATTGAGGGGAACCCCCTGGTTGTCCCAGTGTTGGCCAGGGATCGTACAGCACCTAGCGCAATGTGTGGTCCCAGAGCCGTAACTAGCTATTTTTACACTCAAGGCAAGAATATAAAATTGCGCCCCCTGCTGTGCCACCCAGCCCCCCTTGAAACACCTCCCCAGCACCACCCATCCCTGTGTAAACAACCCCCCCCAGCACCACCCGCCCCGCAGAAACCAACCCTCCTTCCCCAGTGCCGCCCCCCCGAAACAGCTGTGGGCTGAAAAGGAAGGTTTGGGGGGAGGGGGAAGAAACGGCCCCCATAGGGTGACCAGATCTCACCATCACACCCCTCTTCACCCCCTAGCCCCCTGCTGGCCTGCTGCATCTCCTGCTAGTCAGTCCCCCACCCACCACTCACCTCCTTTCACCTCCTCCCTCCACTGCCAGAAACCCCCCTGCCCGCCCCTAGAGCCCCTGCTGGCTCACTGCTCACCTCTGTGCCCACCTGCCACTTGCCCACCCGCTCGCCCACCTGCTCCCCACTTGCCCCCTCACCCCCCCCAGGTATAAAGCCTCATTCAGAGACCTAGGGGGGGTCACTATATCACTGCACCCAGCAGTCACTCACTGCAGCACCAAACATTAAACTGCTGAAAATGGAGCCCCCCCTCCAGCCACCGACGTTTTGGACTAGAAAGCTTTGGCCCAGACATCCCCTTCAGAAGACCTCCCCAGACTGGCTGAGGGATACTGGTGTGACCTCACCTGGCAGCCCCCAAAGAAGGAATTGGGGGGACTAAATGGACAGGGCCCCTCTCTAGCTGAAGCCTGGCAAGGGAGGTACGTGGATCCCACCAGAATTTAAATTGAAAAGTGAGGGGAGGCTCTGCTGGACCTGGGCAGCTCTAGATACAGCACCAGGCACCTAGGAGGATTTCCACTCCTGAGCCGTGGAAGCAGAAATTGACTTTTCCTTTCCAGATTTAGTTAATGTTCAGAAAGGGAATCTAGCGCCTGCCTTCCAGATTTGAACACCTCAACATTCAGGAGTGCTGAGCTCAGTTTGGGCAGCTGTTTTCTTCCAAATCAAATATACTGATCCACTGTCATTTGCTGTAGAAAAAGTAGGATAAAATTGAGCAAGAAATGCTTCCCAGGGGTTTTTAGGACTGGAAATGCTATTTTCAACAGCCATTGCCTTTTTGTTTGTTTTTGTTTTATTTGTTTAAAAGGAAGATAGTGATATTGCACTGGCAAATTCCCCAGAGAAAGAAAGAGTGGAACAAAAGAATAATAAAGGCACCTCAACTTTTCCTCATTTATGGAGGACAGTCTTATAATATGCATCCAGATATCCTCCAATCACACACGCTGAAAATTGTTCCACTTTACTGCAACTCTGCAACCATATGGGAACCAATCCTGTCTGTGTTCTGTGCACATCCAAAATCCCTGCTGAATGACCCACCCTGGGAGCAAGTTACCAGTGACCCAGGGCTGGGGTGGAAGGAGGGTGCAGGGGTGTGTGTGTGGGGGGGAGAGCCCAGGGCTGGGGTGGAAGAAGAGTGCAGGGGTATTTGTGTGTGGGGAGAGCCCAGGGCTGGGGTGGCAGGGGGTGTGTCAGTGGGGGAGCAGTGGGGGGAAAGGGCGAAGCCAAGAGCTGGGGCAGCATGGGGTATGTGGAGGGGAAAGCCCAGGGCTGGGGTGGCAGGGGGGTGCGGGTGGGGAGGAGAGCCCAGGGCTGGGGTGACAGGGGGGTGCAGGGGGGAGCCCAGGGCTGGGGTGGGCGCAGCCAAAAATTTTTTTTGCTTGGGACGGCAAAAAACTTAGAGCCGGCCCTGCCTCCACACACCGTGAGGTAGGTAGGAGCGGATCATTATTATCCCTACTTGAAAGAGGGAGAAGCTGAGGCTGAGAAAGGAGAATTGACTTGTCTGAGGTCACACGCCCAGGCAGGGGCAGAGTTGGGAATAGGATCCAAGAGCCCTGATTTTCAAACTAACCATCAGATCTTGAATTTAAGACATTGAATGACCTGAGTAAAGTGCTTTCAGATGAGCTCCAGACCAACAACAGTGCACAGGAATTATTCAGCAAGTATCTCAGGAGAACTGCAACGTTAGAGAGAATCATGAACTGCTCAGAGACCATTAATGTAGAGAAGCAGCAAAATTCATCAAACGTGTAATTGGTTCTGACTTATTTCCTTGGTCTTGAAAGAGACCAACAAGGACCTGAGTCTCCTCCCTGTCAATAACCCCCTGCTCAGCCAATCAGGGTAGAGACTGAGGACGGGAGGCTGAAGGGTCTCACCAGCGAGCCCAAAGGATGGCCCAGGTCACTGGTGGGGATCACTGCCCGAGCACTATTTCAGACCCACATTTTTGGGTGGACCTCCCACAGTGGGAGCTGCAGAGCACTGCCCGCAACACACACACACACACACACACACACACACACACGTGGTAGTGGGAGGGGAACAGGAGAAAGGACAAAAGAAGCAAGAGACGAAGAGAAAGGAGGGAGGGGGGAGGGAGGAAAAAGTGAAACAAAAAGCTCAAACCCCAATGTCTCCAGTGATTCTAAGGGACAAAATCAGTGATGAGCTGCCAAAATATTAACAACCGGTTCCCTCCTCCTCACCCCATGAGGGGTCATGCCCCTCCCCTGACTCCTGTCCCATCCAACCCCCCCATGTTCCTTGACAGCCCCCCCATGCCCTATCCACCCCCCTTCCCTGTCCCCTGACTGCCCCTTGCCACCCCATCCAACCCCTTCTCTCATTCCTGATGGCACCCCGGGGCCCCTACACCATCCAACCACCCCTTCTCTCTGTCCCCTGACTGTCCCTGGAATCCCTACCCCTAACTGCCCCCCACCGCCCCATCCAACCCCTGCTCCTTTCTGACTGCCCCCCCGGGACCCTTGCCCCCGTTCAATCCCCCTGTTCCCTGCCCTCTGACCGCTCTGACACTAATCCACCCCCCCAACTCCCCTGCCCTCCCTGCTACCTTACCTTGCTGCCTGAAAATGGGGGCACAGCTGGGCTGGGGCTGGGACCCTGACACCAAGGCAGGAGCCGAGCCCCGCCGCGCCGCCCGGCCGGACCCCGGGGCAGGAGCCGAGCCCTGCCGCGCCGCCCGGCCCGACCCCGGGGCAGGAGCCGAGCCCCGCCGCGCCGCGCTGCCCGGCCGGACCGCAGGGCCGGGGCAGGAGCCGAGCCCTGCCGCACCACCAAGCCGCACCTCCCCTCCCCCGCGCCCCAGCTTACCTGCCTGCTGCTTGTTCAGGCTTCCCGCGAACATCTGACTCGCGGGAAGCAGGGGAGGGGGAGGAGAAAGGGGGCGGAGCAGGAGAGGAGGGGTAAGTGAACTTGGGCCGGAGCTTTTGTTAAATAAAGCCCTTATAGAACTGGTTGTCCTGGAACAACCAGTTCTAAAAGGGCTGCTAAATTTAACAACCGGATCGCGCGAACCAGTGCGAACCGGCTAAAGCTCACCACTGGACAAAATCCCATGTGCGGAATAAAATTCTGCTTCCTTAAGCTCGTGTTTTCCCTGCCTAGAATTCAACTGTCACCAGGTGGATCAGACTGAACAGGTTTCAAACCTCGAGGAGGCTCTTACCTTCTAAACAGAGACGGCTGTTTTCTAGTAAAATCACTAACAGGGGAAGGAGAAAACTCGAAAGAGGTTCCTCCTGGCACTCACGTCCGTGAACCCGAATACTCTCTCAGTCCTCAGAGAGAGACCTGGAGAAGGAGACTTGCGGAAGCAAAGCCACAGGGGTCTCTGAGGTTTCCCTGGCCCCTCACCCCGGTCCTGCCTGGCTGATGTCAGCATCTCTCTGTGAGGTCACCACCTCCCCACCACCTTGGACCAATAGGCTGAGGTCCTGCCAAAGGCCTTTGTGATGTCACTGCCACACCCCTCCCTTGCTGTGCTAATGTCCTGCCCCTGGCCAGGCACTTTGCAGGTTTGAGCTACTCCCTGTGGATCACCCCACTCAAGGAGCGTTCGTTCTAGGCAGCAAGCCGGCTAGACAGGAAAACATCAGATGCTGCTCCCAATGCTTAAGGTGACCATTTTTTTCAAATTTAAAACCAGGACATTTAAAATAGCTCAGCCAGCATGAGTAATAGTCGCTGTCGTAGAATATAAGCTGAAAAAATATTGCGGAGTATGCTTATCTTTTTTTTTTTCTTTAAGTGAAAGAATACAATAAAATGTACTTCTTTTATTTATATTATATATTATGAAAGTAATTTTGCGAAAAAAACAAACAAATATTTGATATGGGTAGATTAGTACATAATTGTATACTTAGGATTTTGGGATCCAAGTAATAAAGAAACAAGTGTAGCAGTAAAACAAAATGGTTTTAATAAAAAATGGTACAAAAGTACTTAATCTACATTCCTAATTTTGCTTCTTATATTTTTGTGAAGAGTGGATTGATTTTAATAATAATTCGTTTTCCTGGATGTTTTTATAAAATTCCATGCAAGTTTGGTTAAAATTATATTTAGTAATTAGCAAACATTTCAAAGTTTCAACATGTAATTGAGTTTTATCACTGGACCAGATATTGTTCATCAAAGAAAATAGACGTTCGGCAGGTGCATTGGTTCCTGGTAAACAGAGACAATATTCTACCAATTTGCCAATGTTTTTGTAGGAAACATCATTTTCACTGAAGGCTTTGAATATTTCAATCCATCTGTTCGATACTGGTACAGAATTTTGTCTCCAGTGAGTAATTTTTTCATCTGTAATGTAGCGCAGGAAAAAGCAGGTTTCATCAAACAGTTCATCTTCTACTAAATTGATTTCAGAAAAATACTGAAGAATGTAATCACTGCAAACTTGAATGTTGTCATGGGTGAGTTTAGTGTTTAACAAAACCCAATTGAATTTTTTGGAAGGAATAGGTCCTTCCCATTCCTCTAGATATTGAATACATGTGTCATAAAATTCTACCACTTTTTCTTTGAAAATAGCAGGTTTTAATATGCCTTCTTCCTCAAGCTGCTTCAAATTTTGCCGCACCTGTAACGGCAAGAAAACGTTTGCTTTTCTGTCAGCTAATTTTGTTTTTAAGTCACTGTAAATATTGCTAGTTTCTATAATAGAAATCTCCTGTCCTTCTATTTTCAAAAAAGCATTGTGGAACATTGATGACACGTTATGCAAAAAGTAAAGCCAAGACTCTGTCTCTGAATTATCAAAATAATTTGTGATAATTGGGGCTCTTCTTGTTTGAGGCAAAATATGATTTTAAGGCAGGATATATTTGTAGGACGCGCTCAATCGCAGGTCGTAATGCCAACCATCGTGTGGCACTGTATCCCAAGACTTTCTTATATTCGATGTCCACGAATTCACAAAATTCTTTCAATTCATTAACGCGCACTGTATATATATAAAAGTATGAATACATCTTGGTGATGAAAGTATGCACATCAATTGGTACACAGTCGGCTGCAGTTTGTATAGCATTGTTCAAAATATGAGTGGCACAACCAATTCCCACAAGCTCTCTTCCACCCAAATTTGATTTCAGCTTGGTAAAAATGTTATTTTTCCCACTTCTTCGCATTCCTCCAAAGTTAGTATTGGTGTTGTCAGCACAAAATTCAAGTACCTTGGTATCTAAATGATACTTTTTTAATACTTCCAAAATATAATCAGTAACTATGTCAGATGTTTCGCCTGGCAAATTTCTTACTTCCAAAAATTTGACATGTATTCCAGACTGGTATGAAAAATATCTTATTATTATGGGAATCAACTTTACTTCCCTGTGGTTTGATGCATCAGAATAAATAGAAATAAAATTTGCAGCATCTAAATCCTCTTCCAATAACTGTTTCTCATAAGGCACCAGCACATCGGTAACTATTGCCTCGCATTTTGTTCTAGAACATGTAAACCTGGCATCAAAACATGTTTTAATCAGTTTGCAGGTACAATACATTGATCGGAATGAGTGATTATGCATTACTGTGTGGTACGCCCATAAACCTTCAGCTGCAGCTAGTTTTCTTTCAGCATCTTCAAATTGTTTTTTCTTAAAATATGATGTCACACTCGTACTTGCAATTGCTGCAGACACGGCCCCGTTTATGTTATGTTTGACTGTTTGTATGTGGTTTTCAATGTTGGTTTTTCCACTGTTTGCAATAGAAAATATACTTCTGCATTTTACACATTCCACCTCACTATTGTCATTATTAGTACTTGCTTTGATGAATGTATATTTCGATTTTAACTCGTCATTGAAGACGCACTTTCGTCGTTTTGGCGCCATGGATGTCCAAAAATAAACAATTATTACAAACTTCGTCAGATGTCAGTCTTGGTCCGAGGGGCCGAAGTCACCGGTCCAGGATCAAGGGGGGCGAAGACGCCGGTCCTGGTCCAAAGGGGCGAAGGCGTCGATCCTGGTCCAAGGGGGCGAAGTCATCGGGTCCTGGCAAAGCAGCGAGGTGCGCCGTGAAAACGGCGGAGCAAAAAGCTCGAGTAACCGAGAGAGCACGGAGCTCTGAGGGCCAGTGTCACGGTCCGAAGATGCCAGATCACTGGTGCCTGTCCTGTGCTGCGGAGGGCCTTTTATAGTCCGAAGCTAACACTGAATTGGTCGATTTTGGCGGGCTCTGTGTGATGACGTCATCATCGAGTTCCCACGGTCAGGCTGTATGTAATGCGCGGGAGTATTATCGAAGAGTCGCCGCGGCCACAATATAGTGAGAGTGCGCAGTGATGAGCTGCCAAAATCTTAACAACGGTTCCCTATAAAAAGTTCTGATTTAACAAAGGGTTTCCCTATAAAAAGTTCTGATTTAAGGGATGTGCGACAGCATGTATTTTTTGTACCAATAGGGTTACCATATGTCCATATTTTCCCAGGAGGTGATTAAGAACCGAAAAGCCTGACATGTCCAGGAAAATACAAATGTATTTTAACCCTACCTAAAGTTCTTTTTTAAAAAGATGGGGCTGAACTAGAAATGAGCTCCGTTTCACATGTGTGGGTGGTGATCAGGGACAGTCTCAATTTTTGGGTCTTTTTCTTATATAGGATCCTATTACCCCTCACCCCCGTCCCGATTTTTCACACTTGCTGTCTGGTCACTCTAGGGTGTGCACATGTGTGGGTCCCAGCTGCTCCCTGCCCCCCCTCATTGAAGCAGGTGTGCAGGGTTACTGCCCTGGGAACTGCAGGGCACCAGTGGATGTGGGGCTGGCTGCAGATAGGGGCGTGGGGCAGGGCTAGCTGGAGGCAGGGAGTGACACGAGCTGGCTGTGGGCAGGTGATGCAGACAGGCGGGCTGCGGGTGGCTGTGGGCAGGGGGTGGCTGCGGGCGGCTGTGGGCAGAGGCTGGCTGCAGGCAGGGGGTGGCTGTGGCAGGGGCTGCAGGCAGAGGCTGGCTGCGGGCAGAGGGTGGCTGTGGCAAGGGCTGGCTGCGGGCAGAGGGCGGCTGTGGGCAGAGGGCTGGCTGCGGGTGGCTGTGGGCAGGGGGTGGGGCAGAGGCTGGCTGGGGGCAGGGGCTGGCTGTGGGCAGGGGCTGGCTGGGGGCAGGGGGTGGCTGCGGGTGGCTGTGGGCAGGGGGTGGGGCTGTGGGCAGGGGCTGGCTGCGGGTGGCTGTGGGCAGGGGGTGGGGCAGAGGGTGGCTGGGGGCAGAGGGTGGCTGCGGGTAGCTGGGGGCAGAGGGTGGGGTAGGGGGCGGCTGGGGCAGGGGCTGGCTGGGGGCAGGGGCTGGCTGGGGGTGGCTGGGGGCAGGGGCTGGCGGGGGGGAGTGGCTGGGGGCAGAGGGTGGCTGGGGGTGGCTGGGGCAGGGGCTGGCTGGGGGCAGGGGCTGGCTGCGGGTGGCTGTGGGCAGGGGCTGGCTGCGGGTGGCTGTGGGCAGGGGGTGGGGCAGAGGGTGGCTGGGGGCAGGGGGTGGGGTAGGGGGCGGCTGGGGCAGGGGCTGGCTGGGGGCAGAGGCTGGCTGGGGGCGGCTGGGGGCAGGGGCTGGCTGCGGGTAGCTGGGGCAGAGGGTGGCTGGGGGCAGGGGCTGGCTGCGGGTAGCTGGGGCAGAGGGTGGCTGGGGGCAGGGGCTGGCTGGGGGCAGGGGGGTGGCTGGGGGTGGCTGGCTGCGGGCAGGGGCTAGCTGCGGGTAGCTGGGGGCAGAGGGTGGCTGTGGGCAGGGGGTGGGGCAGGGGGCAGCTGGGGGCAGGGGCTGGCTGGGGGTAGCTGGGGGCAGGGGGGTGGCTGGGGGCAGGGGCTGGCTGGGGGCAGAGGGTGGCTGTGGGCAGGGGGTGGGGCAGAGGGTGGCTGGGGGCAGAGGGTAGGGTAGGGGGCGGCTGGGGCAGGGGCTGGCTGGGGGCAGGTGGGTGGCTGCGGGCAGGGGGTGGGGTAGGGGGCGGCTGGGGCAGGGGCTGGCTGGGGGCAGAGGCTGGCTGGGGGCGGCTGGGGGCAGGGGCTGGCTGCGGGTAGCTGGGGCAGAGGGTGGCTGGGGGCAGGGGCTGGCTGGGGGCAGGGGGGTGGATGGGGGTGGCTGTCTGAGTGCAGCGGCTAGCTGGGGGTAGCTCGCGGCAGAGGGACGCTCTCGGCAGGTGATGGCGCAGGGCGAAGCTGGGGGCAGGGGCTGGCTGGGGGTAGCTGGGGGCAGAGGGTGGCTGTGGGCAGGTGGTGGGGCAGGGGGAGGCTGCGGGCAGGGGCTGGCTGCGGGTAGCTGGGGGCAGGGGCTGGCTGGTGGCTGTGGGTGGCTGTGGGCAGGGGCTGGCTGTGGGCAGGGGCTGGCTGGGGGTGGCTGTGGGCAGGGGGTGGGGCAGAGGGTGGCTGGGGGCAGGGGGTGGGGCAGGGGGTGGCTGCGGGCAGGGAAGGCGGGGGAGGGGCGCAGATACTCACACTGGGGGGGGGGGGGGGGCTGGGAGCGGCAGCAGCCGGAGCCCCAGGGCCAGAGCTCCAAAGAGCAGCAGCAGCAGCAGGGCCAGGAGGCAGCTCACATGGCTCTCGCAGCACAGCGCAGCGCCCCCGGCGGCCGGGAGGAGGAATTACAGGCTTCCCAGGTAGAGCCCATCAAAGCTTCCCTCGCAGGGAAGCTAGTTAACAAGCGGTTCTAAAACCGCTTCTAAATTTAACAACGGGTTCGCGCGAACCCGTGCGAACCGGCTCCAGTTCACCCCTGGATATATAGCATCTAGTGTAGATGCACTAAATCGATCCCCGAGTGCTCTCCCCTCGACTGTACTCCAGCTCAGTGAGAGGCGCAGGCAGAGTCTACGGGGGAGCTGCAGCAGTCGACTCACCGCGACGAAGACACCACAGTAAGTCGATCTAAGTATATCGACTTCAGCTATGTTATTCATGTAGCTGAAGTTGCATAACTTAGATCGATCCCCTCCCCTAGGTTAGACCAGGGCTCAGAAAAATCCCAGATCCTCTCTGCCCAAAGCAATGGTACATCCCAGGTTACCAGTTTTACTGGTATCACACACAGCACTTGAGCACAGTTATCGAACAAACAAAAATTTCTTTACCACGGGACAGAGATTTAAAAAGAAACAAATGTGAGTGATGGAAACCAACCATTACCAACAAAACAAAATCACAAAATGCAACCTACACTTTAATAGCTCCCTTCCCTATCTAAATAGACTGACGTGTGAGGTGACAGTCTATTGCAGTGATTGCTAGTCCCTAGGAGCCAGGCCTCTGCCTTTCTTGAAGCACCACTGGTCATTAGTGATCTCCTTGGTGAATGGACCCAGAGTGTTTCTCTCCACCCTGTCATAAACTGAATCAGTCTTTTGTGTATATTCTCAGGAAGGACCATTTCCTCATTGTCATATTGTCCTTTTCACTTCCACAGGGTTTCGATGTCTATAATTTGTCTTTGATAGTTTTCCATTGGCTTTTCTGGGCTGGTGCAAAGGCTGACAATGCAGCAATACATCGCATAACTGGCTAGCAAGGGACGGGTGACAATTCCCTCCCACTTGAATGGGCTGTCCCCAACAAGACCTGTGATTGGGGTGACTCACTTTCATGACAATACTATATGGGCATAATGTTCCATATACTTACATTACTCCTTCAATAGGACTCATACCCACCTCTTGAAGTGATCAGGAGTAACAATAATTTACAAGGTTTCAGTACAGATCTCACTGCTATGCTTCCTGGATAAATATCATAAAAATCAGTGCATTAGGTGGGATGAGTTTGTCGGGTCTGAGACAGGAGTTTCTTGTGAATTACTTTGACCTCTTTGCCAACTGGCACCAAAGAGCCTTTATCACACATACACTGAGCTATACAGCCACACTCTGATATAACAGAAAGGCCAGCACAAAAAACAGAGAGAGGAACAATAAAATACTAAAATGACAATGGTTGGAACTCTCCATTTCCCTCAGTCTTTGGACTGATGGGTACTAAGAGCTTTTCCCTCAGTTGAACCAGGTGATCGGATACCTGGCTCAGCCCTCCATACTAGCAGCTCTCTCACCTACGAATTGATGTCATGACTCGCTTCCCAGAGGGGATCAACCTGTCTAAAGCTGTGTCTACCCTTCAAACACTGGAAATATTCTTCTGACAACCTAACACTGTCTACACTGGGGCTCAGCTCACATGAACTACTTCTCTCAGAGGAGTGGATTTTTCACACCCCTGTCAACATAGCTTTTCAGTGTAGACCAGCCTTTAGATGGCTTTTTGATATGAAAGGCAGTGGACTTCAGCCTTTTCCTTGGTATTGATGGTTGACAACTGCAGTTTCCTACCTGCTGGACACATCCTATGACAGATGTCAGGCCTTTCCTTTGCAAATTAGAGAAGTGGGGAAGTCAGTGACCCTTACAGTGTAAGTGGGTATGTAGCAGGGTGGACCCCTGCTCCAGCCCTGAAGGGGTTAAAAATAGCCCTGGGAAGGGGCTGAGGCTCAAGAAAACAGCCTTTAGGCTGGGCTGATTGGGGAAGTGGCTGCAGCTGGGGCCACGCCCCAAACTGAGCCAAGGGCCTTATAAGAAGGCCAGGGAAGCCAGAAGCACAGACAGTCTCTCTCTGCCTTCAGAGGGAGATGGGCCTGGCTGCTTAGGAGCTGAGATAAGTACCTAGGGTGAAGCAGGGCCGGGGAAAGGCAGAGGAGCTGAGGAGCTCTAGCCAGGAAAGCCCCAGGCTGCAGCCTAGCACAAGGCCAACGGGTACTGGGGGTTGCAGAGGGCAGCCCAGGGGTAGGCCAAAGCAGCAGGTCCAAACCCAACCCTGCCAATGATGAGTAGGCTGATACTGCAGTCTGCCCCAGGGTGTGGGGCTAGACAATGACTGACAGTAGCCACATACTGAGGCAAGGTAGGGATAGAGGGTGGGGGTTCCCTGAGACAAAAGGGGAAGCCCAGAGCGAAAAGGGGTTACTGCCAGGGGGCAGCACCCCGGAGAAAAGGGGCACCGGGTCCAGGGAGGGACACGGGGGCCTGAGAACAGGTGGATCACCAGCCTGCAGAGAGCGCTCCGGTGCTGAACAAAGCTAATTCCCAGAGTAACCAGCAGGAGGCGCCGCAGGGGTCAGTCGACCCGTTTACAGGGTAAAAACTTATACACATTGTCTCCTCGGGTAGTTTTCCTTTAATAGAAATTGACTTTGAAGTTCAGTAAAATATGCTCTATTTGAAATTTACAAAAAAATAAAATCTATACGGGCCCAATATTCTCTTCTACACGCTAACACCTATTCTCCCACCCCAACCTTTGGAGTGAGGTTTTCTACCAGAACTCCTTACACTACAGGGGGTAAATTAAATCAAATTAACTTTTGAAGATTAGCCGTCATTTCCTGTATGACTAAAAAAAGAAAAAAAGACGACAACTTTCAGTTTTCCAAAATAATTCAGATTATCAAACAATTAGTGTCTTACTCTTTAACCAATAACTTCACCTATAATTTCATTTTCACTAGTAACAGTAATATATTCAAAGATCACAAATCCTTGTCGTATATGTTAGTTTTCTTTTAATCCCCATTGCCAACAACTGAACCATGGCTCAAGTTGTGGTTTGTCCCAACACTTCTGAGAGTTCATATATCTCTGGTTCTTCTGCCATGCGTGTTGGTGGAAGGCGTCTCCTATGTGGGAATGTTTGCATCATGAGGAAAAATACCTCTCTTTTCACACTTTAAATCTTTCCAAGAAGTAGGAGGTAAGGGAGAAGTGATGTAAATGCATAAAACACAAGAGAAAACTGTCTGGTCTTCACTACAGACATTTATCGGTATAATTATTGCTCAGGGGTGTGAAAAATCAACACAGCTGAACAACGTAGTTACACAGCTCTAATCCCCTGTGTAGATAGCACTACAACAGCAGGAGAGCTTCTCCTGCCAACATAGCCATCTGAGACAATATTGATTTAAATAACTGAACTACACTGTGCTCATATGCACTTCCCTCAGTTAGTGGGGGGTCTGCTGTTCACCATTTCCGAATGGAGATTTTAAATCACTGCTGTGTCTTTGTTACCATGGCCAGTAAACTGGAGAGTTCTCTCCTGTTGACAGAACTGCACTTGAATTGTCTCCAAGTCATCATGGAGATATGGGGAAAAAGCAAAGCTGAAGGGAGAAATGATGACTTTAGCAAATGGTCATTTGTCTTAAATTCTCCAATAAATCTGAGCTGAACTAATATCTAATTGTGCGACCACACAGCCATCAAGAAAGATAGAAACCCAGATCACAGAGAGATAGAATACATGACAATGAAAGTGTAAATTGAAATTCCAGAGCAGGTTACATCTCATTATTTAGAATCAGGACAAGAGATTCTCCCATCACATTATCCTCTGATCCATTCAAATCTGCTTCGCTCAGCACTGTCTCCATAGTCAGTTATGTTATTTACAACATGTTTAGTATCCCAGCATCCCCATAATGGAGGAAAAAACAGCTACCTTGCCAGAATTGGCTTTACCAATAGATGGAACCTGGGATTTAAACTCTAAATGATGACACTGTATTTAGGATCCATTTTAAATCCCCTTCCAGGCCTTTGATACTTTCATCTCGAGTCACAGCAACTCTGGTACAGGATTAAATAAGTCAAAGCATCATCTCCAAGCACAGACAACTGAGAACACTTCATCATATGACATTTTGAGAAGTGGAGGGGTAGAATGTGATGACGATAAACTCTGCCTGGCTCAGTCAAAAGGTAAAAGCTTTGCCGTGATGGGGAAGGAGAGAATCTCTGAGTCACCCCATCTCCTTTCAAGTATCAGAGAGGTAGCTGTGTTAGTCCAGATCTGTACAACGTGACAGAGAGTCCTGTGGCACCTTGTAGACTAACAGACGTATTGGCGCATAAGCTTTCGTGGATGAATCCCCACTTCGTCAGATGCATGTAGTGGAAATTTCCAGAGGCGTGTATAAATATGCAAGCAAGAATCAGACTAGCGATAACAAGGTTAGTTCAATCAGGGAGGATGAGGCTCTCTTATAGCAGTGGAGGTGTGAACACCAAGGAAGGAGAAACTGCCTTTGTAGTTGACAAGCCATTCACAGTCTTTGTTGAATCCTGAGCTGATGGTGTCAAATTTGCAAATAAACTGAAACTCAGCAATTTCTCTTTGAAGTCTGGGTCTGAAGTTTTTTTTTCCTGCAGGATGGCTATTTTTAAATCTGCGATTGTGTGTCCAGGGAGACTGAAGTGTTATCCTGTAGGTTTTGGTATATTGCTTATGCTCCAAAACATTTTTTAGTCTATAAGGTGCCACAGGACTCTGTCGCTTTTTATATCTCCTTCCAGTATCACAGAAGCGGAAATGACACTTTTTTCCTGCCCCTGCTCCTCTTCTTTTAAATGTAATATGAAAAGTTCCCATGATAACTGCTCTTCAGCACAACCCAGAGCACTGTGAGAACAATTGGCAATGATACAATATGTATCATTGGTGACTCTAACAATAACTCTGCAATAGGAGGAATGGTATAACTGTGATGCTCCCTTGTTTCTTATGGGAAGGACACACTTGAATTACTCATGGGACAATGGAGTTGATAGAAAGGACAAATGGGTCCACCTCAAAGAGGTCAAACTGGAAAATGCAAAAATGGGCCACTCATCTGGCCAAGCTGAGGGAAATCGGTGCTTCATGCAGTTCAAACAGCTTTTAAAAGTTACTATGTGGGAATCAGGAAAAGTATGAAAGTATCGATAGCCCTAGAGTGTTTATGGTGTTGATCCCCCTTGCAGATTCTCTGATGGCTCACATGGGCTCAGTGGCAAGACAAGGTTTTCCCACACTCACTGCTTCCATTGGGTCGCATACCTGTGTGGATTCTCTGATGGCTGATAAGCTGCTGGCGGTAAATGAAGTTTTTCCCACAATCACTGCATTTATAGGGCCTCTCCCCTGTGTGGGTTCTGAGATGGGTAAGAAGGTGCGAGCTGTGATTGAAAGTTTTCCCACACTCACGGCATACATAGGGCCTCTCTCCGGTGTGGATTCTCTGATGCCCATTAAGGTGAGAGCTGTGAGTGAAGCTTTTCCCACACTCACTGCATTCAAAGGGCCTCTCCCCTGTGTGGATTCTCTGATGTTTAGAAAGGGCTGAGCTGCTAGAGAAGCTTTTCCCACACTCACTGCATTCATAGGGCCTCTCATCTGTGTGGATTCTCTGATGAGTAATAAGGTTTGAGCTGCGATTGAAGGTTTTCCCGCACTCACGGCATTCATAGGGCCTCTCCCCTGTGTGGATTCTCTGATGAACAGAAAGGGCTGATCTGTAAATGAAGGTTTTCTCACACTCACGGCATTCGTAGGGCCTCTTCCCTGTGTGGATTCTCTGATGCTGAGAAAGGCCTGATTTGTAAATGAAGGTTTTCCCACACTCACTGCATTCATAGAGCCTCTCCCCTGTGTGGATTCTCTGATGCTGAGAAAGGTTTGAGCTGCTAGAGAAGTTTTTCCCACACTTACAGCATGTATTTTTCCTCTTTCCCATGAGGATTTCCTGCTGTGCTGTGGTTTCCTTGACGCTCTTCTGAGTTCCCCGACAGAAAATAAATTTACCTACTCTCTCTCCTGGCTGGTTTCCCTGCTCTCTTTCTGGTCTGTGCTGAATCTCACAGGAGTTTCCCAGCTCGTGACTCCTGGACACATTCCTTTTCGATCTTTGCGATAATTCTCTGTGTTTATCCACTTGCTCGGCATTTTCCTGATGAGAATTCTGCTTCTCTTTCTCACCTACCATTTCATCACCTGTTGCGATAGAAACAGACACCTCAAACAGAGATGGAAAGGGGAACATCAAACCAATACAACTGCTTGAGAGATGTCAAATAAAACAAAGAACTGAACTCCAAACTCTTCCCCTAAAAAGGAGAGAGGAGGGGATCAGTTTGGCCTTCACATCCCATCCAAATTCACAGGGGGAAGGAAGGAAGCCACGGCCTGGTGTCTGCTAGGATCTACAGGAAGCGACCCTTTCTAGGGACAATAATGAACTGAGAGACCTCCCAAGGGCTTTGTAGGGCATCCCAGATGTTTCCTTTAGGCACTTACAGATTCTGAGTTGGTTTAATGTTTCCTCACCTGTGCAGGAAGCTCTCAGGATCCGTCTTTCCTCTGAACCCTGGAGGTCTGGGATCCATGGCTCTTCCCCTTGTTCAAGCTGGGAGATTATATGAGGTTTGGAAACTAGAAACCCTGCTCAGATGAAAGAAAACAAAGGAGTTCAGTTGATTTCATATGACTGTGTCATAAAAAACACTCTATTAATTTAACTTCAGTGCTTAGTGTGACCCAGTGTGCCTGGGGCAGTCCTCACTGAAAATGCCAAGACCAGGGCAGGCTGAAAAAGGGAAAGCAGATGCTCCCAAAACTGGTGGTTAACATGGAAGTTAAACTCACCGACCAGTCACCAACGGTGCTTCTGATCCCCCATGCTGGTTATTGAGAAATTGAAAAAAGAAATCACACAGCCCCCTTTATTGCATCTCAGTTCTGACTCCCAATCAGCACCTAGGTCCAGCACAGTGAGAGGTTATTTAAAAACTCTGCTCACATAAACAAAGTGTTCTTCTGACCCCAGAGTCAGCCACATTACCAGGTCAGTATAGGTTTGGATCTTACCCAAAATACTACGATGCCAGCCAATCCTTAGCACCTAAACTAAACGTTTATAATCAAGAAAGCATCTAAATTAAAGGTTTATTATAAAAGAAAAGAAAAGAAAAGAAAAGAAAAGAAAAGAAAAGAAAAGAAAAGAAAGAAAGAAAGAAAGAAAGAAAGAAAGAAAGAAAGAAAGAAAGAAAGAAAGAAAGAAAGAAAGAAAGAAAGAAAGAAAGAAAGAAAGAAAGAAAGAAAGAAAGAAAGAAAGAAAAAGGGAGTTGTTAAATGGGAAAGCAGTCAGCCACATTCAGAAATCTATACATCTGGTTCTTAGCAGTATTGGTGAGTTTCTGGCTTGAAAGACTCTCTGGTACACATCCACATTATTCAGTTCTTTGTTGAAGCCTTCAGTTTATAGAGAAGTTGCTCCAGAGGTAGGAAGGGGGACTGAAGACAAAATGGAGCTGATGCAGCTGCCCTTTATATTCCTTTTGCCAAGTGGCTTCTAATTCCTGGGTCCCAAACACAAGCTTCACAGCACGTGGCATGGAAAAGCCTTGGAGGTCTCAGTACACAGGCATACCCCTGCATGTCTTGCTGACTCAATATCCCCTTAATCATTTCAATGGGTTTATTGTATGGCTGGTGACCCTGGATGGGTCATCGAACAGGCTGGGCAGCGCTGATGCCAATATGTCTGGGAGTGTCACTCAGAAACACTGCACAAGTCTGGAATACAGATATACCCTACATATCTGTAACTCACAATACAAAGATAGAAACAAGATCATAATACTTGGAAAACCATAACATTTTCATTGACAGCTTACATGGCATATCTAGCACGATATATTGCAATTTCATCATATTGGTATTTATAATGAAATAATAATAATAATATAAAGTGTCTCTCGATTCCATACAGTGTCACTTAATAAACCAGTCAATTCCCAGGACCGGTTCCCCCTTGCTTGTCAGGGACTGAAATCCCAACATATATGTTGGGAACACACAGACAGACCCTGTGCAAGTCTGTACCCCTATGTTCACTCTTGTACAAAATTATGATCAATTTTGTACATAGTCTCAGGGCCGAATCCCCACTCTGTCACTCCGAGTGCAGAAAGTGGGGGCCTGACAGGATTCTAAAGATTAATTCCTGCCACTCTAGGCTTGTATTAAAGCCCCAACGGTACAGCTTTTCTCTGACCTTGGGTTGGTAAATGCTGCCACCACCCAAATGCAAAAACCCACAAAACCCTTGGACCCAGGAAGGAGCGCTTGAGAATTCTTCCCTCTGGGGCACCCTCAAGCCCTTTCACCTCCCCTCCGGGAAGGAGCTGAGAAAGAAAACAAAGGAAATTAGCTGTGGCTACCAGCTAATCCAATAACTCACACAAATCTCTTAGGCCACCAAAAATCCAATCCTGTTCTTGAAAGAGGTACATTTTATTAAAATTGAAAAGGAAAACAATACATCTGGAACTTAGGCTTTTGCTAGATCTTAAAAGAAACTATTTTTATGAGCACCCAAAATAGCTTTCTTGGGAGTTCAGCTTAAAGCTTACAAGCAAACACACACGTCTGGGACAGCACCGAGGAGATCCAAAAGCCAAAATAAAAAATAAACCTGATTGTGTCTGTCTAAACGTTCCCTAGCCAAATCATTTCTTCTAGGTATGGAAGATGAATTTTCATACCTGCTTCAAGCCATACACAGCATTGCTACTCCGTGTCGCCTTCTCCGGAGAACAACAGACAAAGGGAAAGTTACTTTCCCATTTAAAAAAGTTCTAACCTTTCCATTGGCTCTTTTGGTCAGGTGCCCACTCCTTTTCTTTTACCTGTTGGCATGTTAACCCTTTACAGGCAAAGCAAGCAGAGAAGTCATACCAACAAGGATTTTGCAGCAATCTGCCTGGCTGGGTGTTTATAAAGGGGAGAGCCCTCCCCTCCCCTTCATTTATCACTGTATGGCTTGTGAGGTATCATTTAAATATCCTCCTGTTAAACTGTGTAGCAACATGGTATGGAAAGTGATGAGATTTTACGCTATGATATTACTGAAAAAGCTGCAACCCTAACCTTAAGTTCCTCAGAGACAGCAAGGCAAACAGCTGGTCAAATAGCCATTCTCCACCAGGGTGTGAAGATGACATTTACATTCCATCACAGAGACACTTGAAGCTCGTATCTATGACAGCCTGTCACCATGACTCAGCTGGGAACTGAAGTGGTTTCTAGTACAAAGGACTGAATTATAAAAAGAGGTGAGGAAAAGGCATGAGACTCTCTCTCTCTCCCCCCTTTCCCTCTGCTCATGACAACTCCTCAAGAACTGAATGTGGGCAGCAGGGGCAGGTTACGGGGAGTCCTGGCTGAGAGGAAAACCAGCCTGTCTCAGCACATGGTGAGAGAAACGTTTGTTTTAAATCCCTTTTAGCTTGTTAGGTTAAACATTAGTTTGTGTTTTATCTTGCATTTCTTTTGTAAACAATTCTGACTTTTATGGCTCATTACTTGTAGTCACTTCAAATTTTTTTTTTCAGTAGTTAATAATTTTGTTTCCTTTTTTTATCAAACCAGTGCATTTGGATTAAAGTGTGTTGGAAACTCCATTTGGAATAACAAGGCTGGTGCATGTCATTTTCCACTGATGTGACAACATATTTCATACGAGCTCCCATTGTTCAGTAGTGTGCTGGACAGTGCAAGATGCACATTTCTGGGGGAAGTCTGGGAGGAGAGAATTTTCTGGAGTTCTCCTGTGGGGTACTGTAATTTGTGAGTCACTGACTAGCAGCACTCAATACTGTGTAACTGGGAGCGAGTTACATGCTGGAGACTGTGTGTGAACTGCCCAGGAGTGGCTGCTCTCACAGTAGAGCAGTGTAAAAGGCACCCCAGCCTGGGGAACTGAGGGGACACAGCTGTTAACAGTCCAGATTGTACTGTGCTTAATGTCACAGACACTCAATTTCAAAGAGTCTCCTAAAACACACAGAAATCAAATCCACATCCCAGAAACCGAACTCTCCCTGGCACTACTTCTTGCTGACAGATGGGTCCAGAGACAAAGACAGAGTCCTGGGGAAGCTGGAAACATAAGCATGGGGCTCAGTGGAGAACGGGAACAGGAAAGGCAGGGATATTATTGAATGCAGGATCTCAGCAGTACTAGATGTCAGGAAAACACATATTGCAGGTCATTGGTAAACATAATCCCAAATATACATATAAAATGATGGGGTCTAAATTAGTTATTTCCATTGATTTATACCAGGGCAATAAGATTCTCTGTATTGCTGTCTATCCCTTTTTAAATAATTCCTAACATCCTGTTTGCTTTTTTGACTTCCGCTGCATACTGCTGGATGTCTTCAGAGAACTATCCACAATGACAAAAAGATCTTTTTCCTGATTAGCCTAATTTTGCCCCCATCATATTGTATGTATAGTTGGGGTTATTTTTCCCAATCTGCATTACTTGACATTTATACACATTTGCCATTTTGTTGCCCAGTCACTTACTTTGTGAGATCTTTTTGAAGTTCTTCACAGTTTGCTTTGGTCTTAAATATCTTGAGCAGTTTAGTATTGTGACGTTATTGATATAATCTGGGACCATATAGAACATGGTTGCAACCAAGGTCCTGTAGTGGCACCAAATCTTATGTAAAGGGGGTCATATAAGGTGTCCAAGACCAGGTTATGGGTTGCTGGTTATAATTATGGTGTCTATATGTATGTATCATTTTGTAGTTGAAGTTATGAGTATTGGCTCTATACTGTCTATATTTCCAACTTATGCTGTGCTTCTGGGAGACATCCCAGAAAAGTTGGTGTTAGCTCTGCCTAGCCTGCTTGATGGCCCACTAAGGACCATCAGCTATTCAACTGACCCATTGAGAGAAGGCAGATACGCCTTGTAACTCAGCAAAGTATGCAGGGACTTGTCCATGTGACTCCAGACTCCATTTTGCTGTAATTTTCCACAGTAAGAACAAAGAGGTTCTTACACCTGGAAAAGCCTATAAAAGGCTGATGCCTCATCTCCATCTTGTTTTCAATCCTGCTTCTTACCTCTGGAGGAACTTTGCTACAAACTGAGGCTCTGAACAAAGGACTGACTGACCCATCCCAGAGGAGGATGTACTCCAGAGACTTGATTTGAACCTGCAGTTTATGCCATCACTGCTACAAGCCTGAACTAAGAACTTTGCCATTACTGCATGTAATTGATTCCATTTAACCAATTCTAGCTCTCATCTTATCTTTTTCCTTTTATGAATAAACCTTTAGATTTTAGATTCTAAAGGATTGGCAACAGCGTGATTTGTAGGTAAGATCTGATGTGTATATTGACCTGGGTCTGGGGCTTGATTCTTTGGGATCGAGAGAACCTTTTTCTTTTATTGGGGTGTTGGTTTTCATAACCATTCATCCCCAGGACGAGTGCACTGGTGGTGATACTGGAAGACTGGAGTGTCTAAGGGAATTGCTTGTGTGACTTGTGGTTAACCAGTGGGGTGAAACCAAAGTCCTCTTTGTCTGGCTGGTTTGGTTTGCCTTGCCTTAGAGGTGGAAAAATCCCAGCCTTGGGCTGTAACTGCCCTGTTTTAAGCGATTTGTCACTCTCAGTTGGGTCCCACCAGAACCGCATCGTCACAAGTATCATCTGCAAACTTTGCCACCTCACTGTTTACCCCTCTCCAGATCATTTATGAATATGTTGAATACGATTGGTCCTAGGACTGACCCTTGGGGAACACCACTAGTTACTCCTCTCCATTCTGAAAATTTACCATTTATTCCTACCCTTTGTTCCCTGTCTTTTAACTAGTTCTCAATCCATGAAAAGATCTTCCCTCTTATCCCATGATAACATAATTTATGTAAGAGCCTTTGGTGAGGGACCTTGTCAAAGGCTTTCTGGAAATCTAAGTACACTATGTCCACTGGATCCCCCTTGTCCACATGTTTGTTGACACCTTCAAAGAACTCTAATAGATTAGTAAGACATGATTTCCCTTTACAGAAACCATATTGACTTTTGCTCAACAATTTTTGTTCTTCTATGTGCCTGACAATTTTATTCCTTTACTATTGTTTCAACTAATTTGCCTGGTACAGACATTAGACTTACCAGTCTGCAACTGCCAGGATCGCCTCTAGAGCCCTTTTTAAATATTGGCATTACATTAGCAATCTTCCAGTCATTGGGTACAGAAGCCGATTTAAAGGACAGGTTACAAACCATAGCTAATAGTTCCCCAATTTCACATGTGAGTTCCTTCAGAACTCTTGGTAAATACCATCTGGTTCCGGTGACTTGTTACAGTTAAGTTTATCAAGTAGTTCTAAAACCTCCTCTAGTGACACTTCAATCTGTGGCAGTTCCTCAGATTTGTCACCCACAAAAGGTTTGGGAATCTCACCAACATCCTCAGCCATGAAGACTGAAGCAAAGAATCCATTTAGTTTCTCCACAATGACTTTATCATCTTTAAGGGCTCCTTTTGTATCTCAATCCTCCAGTGGCCCCACTGGTTGTTTAGCAGGCTTCCTGCTTTTGTTATTACCTTTTGAGTTTTTGGCTAGCCCCTTCTTCAAACTCCTCTTTGGCTTTTCTTATTACATTTTTACACTTAATTTGGTAGTGTTTATGCTCATTTCTACGTACCTCACTAGGATTTGACTTCCACTTTTTAAATGATGCCTTTTTTATCTCTCACTGCTTCTTTTACATGGTCGTTAAGCCATGGTGACTCTTTTTTAGTTCTTTTGCTGTGTGTTTTAATTTGGGGTATATATTTAAGTTGGGCCTCTAATATTGTGTTTTTGAAAAGTGTCCATGCAGCTTGCAGGGATTTCACTCTAGTCACTGTACCTTTTAATTTCTGTTTAACTAACCCCCTCATTTTTGCATAGTTCCCCTTCCTGAAATTAAATGCCATTGTTGAGCTGTTCTTCCCACCACAGGAATGTTAAATGTTATATTATGGTCACTATTTCCAAGCAGTCTTGTTATAGTTAGCCCTTGGACTAGATCCTGCGCTCCACTCAAGACTAAATCGAGAGTTGCTTCTCCCATTGCGGGGTCTTGTACCAGCTGCTCCAAGAAACAGTCATTTAAAGTATCCAGAAATTTTGTGTCTGCATTTTGTCCTGAGGTGACATGTACCCAGTCAATATGGGGATAATTGAAATCTCCCATTATTATGGATTTCTTTATTTTGATAGCCTCTCCAATCTCCCTTCGCATTTCATCCTCACTATCACTGTCTGACAGGTGGTCGATAAGAGATCCCTATTGTTATATTCTTATTAGAGCATGGAATTACTATCCATAGAGATTCTATGGAACATGTGGTTTCATTTAAGATTTTTACTTCATTTGAGTTTACATTTTCTTTAACATACAGTGCCACTCCCCTCCCCACCCCCCGAGTATGACCTGCTCTGTCCTTCCGATATATTTTGTACCCTGGAACGATTGTGTCCCATTGATTGTCCTCACTCCACCAGATTTCTGTGATGCCTATGATGTCAATATCCTCCTTTAACACGAGGCACTCTAATTCACCCATCTTATTATTTAGACTTCTGGCATTTGTGTGCAAGCACTTGAAAAACTTGTCACTGTTTATTTGTCTGCCCTTTTCTGATGTGTCAGATTCTTGTGTGTGTGAATGCTTCTTGTCTGATCTGGCCCCTACTTTATCCTCTTCCAGCCTCTCTTCCTGACTAGAACTAGAAAATCTCTATCACTAGACTCTCCTCTAAGACAAGTCTCTGTCCAATCCACGAGCTCCTCTGCAGCCATTGGCTTTCCCCCATCTCTTAGTTTAAAAACTGCTCTGCAACCTTTTTAATGTTAAGTGCCAGCAGTCTGGTTCCACGTTGGTTTAGGTGGAGCCCATCCTTCCTGTATAGGCTCCCCCATCCCCAAAGTTTCCCCAGTTCCTAATCAATCTAAACGCCTCCTCTCTACACCATCATCTCATCCACGCATTGAGACTCTGAAGCTCTGCCTGCCTACCTGGCCCTGTGCGTGGAACTGGAAGCATTTCTGAGAATGCCACCATAGAGGTCCCAGATTTCAGTCTCTTTCCTCGCAGACTAAATTTGGCCTCCAGGACGTCTCACCTACCGTTCCTTATGTCATTGGTGCCTACATGTACCACGACCACCGGCTCCTCCCCAGCACTGCACATAAATCTATCTAGATGCCTCGAGAAATCAGCAACCTTTGCACCAGGCAGGCAAGTCACCATACGGTTCTCCTGGTCATCACAAACCCAGCTATCCTTGTTTCTAATGATCAAATCTCCCATTACTAACAGCTGCCTTTTCTTAATGCCTGGGGTTCCCTCCCCGGAGAGGTAACCGCAGTGCAAGAGGTTATCCCAACACCATCTGGGAGGAGGGTCCCAACTATGGGAAGGTTTCCCTCTGCTCCCATTGACTGCTCTCCTTCCCTGGCCTTTCATCCTCCTCAACAGTGCAGTGGCTGTCTGACCGGAGGTGGGAGAAATCTACAAGTGTCCCGGAAAGCCTCATCAACATACTTCTCTGCCTACCTTAGCGTCTCCAGTTCCACCACCCTGGCATCCAAAGCCTCCACGCGGTCTCTGAGGGCCAGGAGCTCCTTGCACCGAATGCACACGTAAGCCCCCCGCCCACAGGGCAGGTAATCATACATGCTACATTGAGTGCAGTAAACAGGATAGCCCCCACTCTGCTGCTGGGCTTCTGCCTGCATTCTCTCTTACAGCTATCTAGGTTAACAGGGTTTTTGTTTCAATCAAGAAGTTTGTATTATAGCTTAAGTGTTCTAAAGAATGGCAAGAGTACCTCGCCCCCTTCCCACTCCCCTTCCAAACTCCCTCACGAAACTCCCCGTTAGCAGCCCTGTTTGAAAAGCTCCTTGGTCACTTGCTCACTGCTTTACAAAGCACTCCCCTATCACATACCCCGCTGCCCCCAGCCCCTGCTTGGGCCACTCAGGGTAGGGGGCTGAGAGCACCCCCAGTACCCCAGCCCACCCTCCCAGCCCCCAGACCTGACTCCTGCATCCCCTCCCACATAACGAGCTCTCACACCCCATGCTCTGACTCCTGCACCCCCCCACACATCCTCAACAGCACCCTGAGCACCAAATGGGAGCTCCTGCACACACCCCTCTACATTGCCATCTGCACCCCTCACACCAAATGGGAGCTGCCCCAGGTAAGCACTTCACACCCCAACCTCCTGCCGCAACCCTGAGCCCCCTCCTGCATCCTAAAACCTGGCCAGACCCTGCACCCCAATCTCCAGCTGCTCCTGCACCCCAACTCCCTCCCAGACCCTGCACCCCCAGCCCTGACCCCTGTACCCTGAACACCCTGCCCTCCCTGACCCCTGCACCCCCTCTCACACCCCCAGCCCTTACTCCTTCACCCCTCTCAAACACACCCCAGTTCCCTGCCCTCCCTGATTCCTGCAACCACCCATAACCACTTATCCCCCACCCCCTGCCCATCTCACACCCCCAGCCCTGACTCCTGACTCCTGCCCCCCTCCCAGAAGCCTCCTGCCCCCCCACATCCCCACCTGCATTGCTGGCATGAAACAGGAGCTGCTCCAGGTAAGAGCTCCACACCCCAACCCCCTGCCCCCTCCCACACCCTAACTCCTGGCCAGACCCTGCACTCCAACATTTTTATTTATTTAGTTTGTAATAAAGGGCTCTTATCCACAGCGCTTTACAATAGTTAGCTAACGGTACAAAGAATATTTGGAAAGATCATTAAATGGTGCACTGAGACGCTCAGCGATTTTCAAGTGGTCTGTGGAAAACTCAGTTAGATGACAAAAACAATCAAGGTACCTCACTTTATTTTCATTTACTTCCTATTACTTATAGGAGGAGGATGAAGGGAAAAAAAAGAATGAAAAATGGGGGTGGGAGGGAAATGAGAGAATGTTCTTTTTCTTGCCTGGGTCCCAAGGAGGGACCCCTAAAATGAAGCTGAGCACAGGGCCCCACTCACGCTAAATCCGCCACTGAGGTTCCTTCTCTGGATACCCCCAGCCAGCATTCAAGGACGCACGGAGTGTCTGTGTGATAAGTGACCATGGATCAGCAGCTCAGACTCCAGCAGCCTGCTTTTTACACCCCAAGCATAATTGTGGTCTGGGTGGAGAAGGCTCAGGGTTTGAGAGGTCAGGGGTAGGAAGCTTCTGCTGATTATGCCGCACCTAACCCTCAGTTTTACTTGAGCAAACAGGAGATATTTGACAGAATGCGATACGGCTCCTGTGCTCTGTTCCCAAAGAGTTCTGCAGCAGGGGAGGGTCTCTGGTAGCTTGTGTGTCACTGGCATATTGGGGTGATGCTGCAACAGGACAGGGTAGAGGTGGCATTGTGGGGCTGGCATGAACCATCTCTCTTCTTTTCCCCTTCCAAGAACAGAGGGGACAGTAACCCTTACCCAGCGAGGTCACATTCTCATAGTTCTCCTGCATGACATCCCTGTAGAGGGCTCTCTGAGCGGGGTCTAGCAGAGCCCCCTCTCCCCTGGTGAAATACACAGCCACCTCCTCGAAGGTCACCGGCCCCTGAAAGAGCAAGAGTCCAACACTCACGACCTGCTGCCCCACTCACAGCCCCCCTATACATGGGGGATAGGAGCCAAACAGAAGCTCTGGGTGGATTGCAGTCAGAGTCCCACCCCCACCCTGCTCAGAGCATCCAGGAAACACCAGGGGGAGGGGACAAAGCGAGAGCCCCTCCTCTCTCCCAGGAGAGCCATCACCCCCCTACTAGCCACTAACTGATTCAGGAGATGGAGCCCCTAGCAGGGTCCAGGGACAGCTCCCTGGTAGGAAGCCCAACACCCTCCCCATTCTGAAGAGCTGGATGGGAAGGGAGGGGAATCTCCTCTAAGCCTCACTGGTGGGTGCCCCCTTCATATCTCACAGCAGCCGCTGGTTAGTCAGGTTGGGCTCCAGCACTATGAGTCTGGTCAGTTTTCCCAGCCCCATGCAGCTGGGTTATTTTCTGCTCCACAAACTAGAGCATTTCCACCGCCGAACCTCCTGGGTCTGTTCCTAGAATCTAGGCCACATATTAAATAACTCCCAGCAGGTTTAGCACACCCCTGTCCTCCTCCCTTTCTCCACCCTGTGCATTCCTGCAAACCAGCCTGTGCAAACCTTCCCATCTCCCACGTATTTGCTGTCCCTCTCCCCCCATGGAGGAACCCACCAGCAACCCCTGATAATACCTACCTGAACTGGCTCCTCTGCAGCCATTTCTCTCTCCTGTCCAACGAGAGGACGGGATGAACTGGAGCGAAACATGGACGTTATTCTGCAGCCTGGTAGGGCGAGAAGGGCAGTTGTGAAGGTTTCAGAACAGGGTTTAATTCATTTCACAGCATGATTCCCCCAGGCCCTTTCCCTGCAGACAGGCACCCTAGAGTCTGCCATGCTGAGAAAGGCTTGATCTCTTTGTACAGTGTAGACCTGGCCTCTCCTGCCAGGCTAAGCCCACAGAGACATTTTTAACCTCCCGTCTCCCTCCCCTCACCCCGTAACAAAGTCTCTGAACACAAGGCTAGAAAAAAGCAGAACGAAAGGAGTCACTGTGGGGGATTCCCTCAGACACTGACCCCACGGCAGCCACACCCCATCAGGAGGGATATGGAGTCAGGAACTGGATTTTCCTCTGTTTCTCATCTTTTCCACAGGAAAGTGACTCTACCCAGGGTGCAGCAATACATCTGTCTGGGCAGATTAGAGATCTGGAAATCTCTCTCCAAACTCTTCTCTCCCACAGCCCCTTTCAGTCTCTCTTTCTCCTTCTATCTCCTTTTCCCTGTCCCCTCTCCCTGCCCGTCTGGTAGGAAAGTCCCATTCCTGGGTAGTTTGCTCCCCCATGGCTGGATTTGCTCCTGCAATTGTTAATTGGACGAGAAATGAGGGGGGGGGTCTGTTTGTGTAGAGTCATTTTAAGGCCAGACCCCAGCATTTTCCCTTCGTTTCTTTCAGTTACTTGAAATGTCTGGATCAGAATTGAGTATTAACAGGGCCCAGGGCTGCCCTAGGGGGCTAGGACCAGCTGGAGAAAGTCATCCCCTGGGCCGGGCAGAGAAGCAGCTTTAATTCAGGTCACTTCCCAGCACAGAACCCCGCTGGGGGAGCAGCAGCTGCTAAGCCTGGTCTCCCAGATCACAATGGAGGCTGCAGCGTCTGACCCAGGAAGCTGAACCCCAGTATCCTGAGCAGAGAGGGACAGAGCGTTTGAGCAGCTTCCTTCCTTTAGCTCTCTGGCTAATGAAAGCCCCTCCTCACAGGGAGAATTGCTGGTCTCATTAGCCCCACTGTCCATCCGGAGTCACTCCTTGTCCTTCCATACAGTGACTCTGGATTAACATTGGTCTCAATGAAACCAGAGTTCAGAAAGAATGAGTCCAGAACGCTGTGGAAGAGACCATCGTGTGGCAGTGCTGACCCCCTTCCCACCTCCCTCATACCCCAGATCGAGAACAAGGACTGGGGGGCACAATTTTCCAAATGGAACTGAAAGTTCCTGCAGTTTTCAAAAGAGGAGAAAAGCAAAATCTGTGATTTCACACTCACAGTGTTTGATAAGTGGATAGAAAGTTATCACAGTGACAGGGCCTGTGACTGGGGAATGCCCGGCAGTGCTTGGAGTCAGGACTCTGACACAAGTTGATCAGAGAGAAGGATCATGGTTAGTAGCAGCCCCCAGACACTCCCCAGTACCCAGAGCCCAGACCCCACAGCCAAGGGCAACAGACACCCCCTAGCCAGGGTCCCACCAGATATTCCCTGGGACGCAGCCCCCAGAGTCCCCAGCCAGGAACCCCAGATACCCCTCAAAGCCCCACCAGCCAGGGAAGCCCCACCAGACCATGACTGTCAGGTTGGGAATCCCAAAGGGTTCCCCCCACCAAGAGCCCCCAGCAGCCAGGGACACCCCGCCAGGAACTCAGTCCCTCACTGCCTGCCTAAGACACCCCCCTGATTTCCAGCAGGATCTGCCATGTCGTTTGTCTGGGACCCCCTCCTCTGCCCTGATGCTTTTCAGTGGGACCCTTCACTTTGCTTGCCTGGCATCCCCTGAGCTAGTGCCAGAGCTCCGCTCCCTCCCCCCCACCCCTGTGCACTGGGGACGGCAGCGATCCCAGGAGTCTGCGGGGGAAGCCCAGACAGAGCCCCTGGCACAGCACCAGGCTCCCTCTAACCCCCTGCCCCACCCTCAAGAGATGCCCAACCCCGGCTGTTCTGCAGCCAACAGCGACACCCACCTCCAGGACCCAAAGCCTCAGGGCTGGGCACATCAGAACCAAGCCCCCCAAACCTCTAGAACCCACCAATTTGATTAGGGTCCCACCTGCCCAGTCACCTAAACAACTCCCACTACCACAACACCCCTTCAGCTCCAGCTGAAATCTCCCCACACAGACACCCCTTCCCCCAGTGCAACAGTGTTACCTCGCAGTGCCTGAGAAGTGGATAGAAAGTGACCACCGCCCCCTGCTGGCCAGTCACACAGGCAGAGGGAGCCCTGGGGGATGTCTCTTGAACAGGAGAATGGAAGATCTGGAGGGACAAAATAGGTAAGAAATGTTCATGCCTGTTACTAGCAAATAATGGCCACCCTGGATCCACCCCAGAAGTGGCTGCATCTTAGCACAGGGGGAATCAACCTCTCACAGAGGCCATTTGCTATGGGGTTTGGGATACTTCTGGACCCACACTGCACTCAGAGTGACCTCCTCATCCCGTGCCAGCTGGAGAAAAGAAAAAGGTCCAGCCAACTCTCCCGTTACCAGCTGGGGACCACTGATCCCGAAAGAGGGGGAGGCCTCGAGCTTTGATGGGTATTAAAGATGTGGCTAGTCTCTTTCTTCGGCAAACATTTTAACAGAGGTAAAGGGGGGAAAGAAATGGTTCTCAAAGGAGAGGGGAAAGATCAACACTGGGAAATTTAACCCCCTGCAACCTCCAGGATGGAAAATGATTCAGGGCAACAGGTTTCCTCCAAGAAAGGAGAAGTTGCTGGGATTGAGAGACACGGGGAACAGCCCCAAACATGAAAGGATTTTTAATTGATATTTGATAATAACGTAGAACTGAAAGAGAAAGACTGGAAATCTGAGAGATTTTGGCTCTATTTTTGCAAATAATAGAGAGGAAAGTGGAAAATCAAAGGGATTTTATATCAGTTTATATCTGATGTGCAGTAAAATGTCAGTGTTCCACATCAGTATTTGTTAAATGAATAGAGAGGAAATGGGCAACATTTGCAAACATTTTATATCTATGTTCAAGAAGCTGAGAAAAGGTGTAAATCTGAGATTTTCTTGTTATTTTATAATTAGAGGGGGGGGAATCTCAGGGCATATTCAATTAGAAACAAACAACTAGAGAGAAGTGGAGCAAATGTTTAGGGTATTTTATATCAACCTTTGAGATGTGCAGAAAAAACATGTCACCAACTATGCAACTGGAGGTGGAAAATCAGACTCCTGGAGAGACCAGGGGGAAATGGGGGAGACGGGAGAGCGGCTCATTGGCGGGGAAAGGGGCGAATCTCCCCGGATTTTACAGCCCGTGTGAGACACTGAGCGAGAAAAGGGGCAGAACTGGAGAGAATTTGTATCGGGGGCGAGAGGCAAGTGGCACCAACAGGGACAGGATCCAATTAACCCCCCTTCGCCCCCACAGGAATTTCCTGGCT
Source organism: Mauremys mutica (assembly GCF_020497125.1). NCBI lineage: Eukaryota > Metazoa > Chordata > Testudines > Geoemydidae > Mauremys > Mauremys mutica. The sequence continues at coordinate 4,004,663 of NW_025423255.1, forward strand.
GCGCAGAGACAGTTCAACCCCCCCCCCCCCGCGTCCCACTGACCTCCCCCCCTGCAACTCCGGCTTCTCCCCCCCCCGCCCGACACCCCCCCCCAGGGCCCCCCCGCCGGGCCCCGGCCCCCCCATCCCAGCGCGGGGGGGGGGCGGATCCTGCTGCGGCTCCGCTGGGGCCGAGGCGGCTCCGAGGCTTCTCCCGGGTTCCCCGGGGCAGAGTCACGTGCCCGCCCCCCCAGCGCCCCCCCCCCCCGGGGTCTCTCACTCCCGGGGGCTCCGGGCGGGGCTGGGGCGGGCAGAGCCCGGGGCTGCCCGGGGGGCGGGGCCCAGCTGGAGAAACCCCCCCCCGGCCGGGCCCCCCCGCACAGACCCCCCCGGGGAGCAGCAGCGGCTCAGCCCGGGCCCGGCTCACGCGGAGGCGGCAGCTGCAGCTTTGTTCTCCCGCCCGCAGCAGGGCTCGCACGGAGCATGCGCGATTTTACCTGCTGAAACCCTCCGTTACCTGGGCTGAGGAGAGAGCGGAAGCGGCCCCGGGGCAGGCTGGGAGATGTAGTTCCTGACTCTCCCCGGAGCGGAAGTGACGTTGGGGGAGAGACCCAGCCGAGTTGCAAACGCGCGCGGGCCCCTGCGGCTCTGCCTGGCTCGCGCGGGGCCGTTGGAGCCTCTCTGCCCGCCCCAGCCCCGGTGAGTGAGAGACCCCGGGGGGGGCGGGCACGTGACTCTGCCCCGGGAAACCCGGGAGAAGCCTCGGAGCCGCCTCGGCCCCAGCGGAGCCGCAGCAAGATCCGCCCCCCCCCGCTGGGATGGGGGGGCGGGGCCCGGCGGGGGGTGTCAGGCAGGGAGGGGAGAAGCTGGAGTTGTAGGGAGGGGAAGGTCAGTGGGACGCGGGGGGGGGGGCGGTTGAACTGTCTCTGGACAGCCAGGAAATTCCCGGGGGGGCGGGGAAGTGGCGGGCGGGGGAGGGGGGGGAGAAGCCGGAGCTGCGGGGGGGGGGAAGGTCAGTGGGACGCGGGGGGAGCGGGCGGGCGAAGGGGGGAGGGGGGTTAATTGGATCCTGTCCCTGTTGGTGCCACTCGCCTCTCGCCCCCGATACAAATTCTCTCCAGTTCTGCCCCTTTTCTCGCTCAGTGTCTCACCCGGGCTGTAAAATCCGGGGAGATTCGCCCCTTTCCCCGCCAACGAGCCGCTCTCCCGCCTCCCCCATTTCCCCCTGGTCTCTCCAGGAGTCTGATTCTCCACCTTCGGTTGCAGGTCGTGACACGTTTTCTCTGCAAATCTCAAAGGTTGATATAAAATACCCTAAACATTTGCTCCACTTCTCTCTAGTTGTTTGTTTCTAATTGAACATGCCCTGAGATTTCCCCCCCTCTCTAATTATAAAATACCAAGAAAATCTCAGATTTACCCCTTTTCTCAGCTTCTTGAACATAGATATAAAATGTTTGCAAATGTTGCCCATTTCCTCTCTCTTCATTTAACAAACACTGATGTGAAACACTGACATTTTACTGCACATCAGATATAAACTGATATAAAATCCCTTTGATTTTCCACTTTCCTCTCTATTATTTGCAAAAATAGAGCCAAAATCTCTCAGATTTCCCCCCTTTCTCTTTCACTTCTACGTTATTATCAAATATCAATTAAAAATCCTTTCATGTTTGGGGCTGTTCCCCATGTCTCTCAATCCCAGCAACTTCTCCTTTCTTGGAGGAAACCTGTTGCCCTGAATCACTGTCCATCCTGGAGGTTGCAGGGGGTTAAATTTCCCAGTGTTGATCTTTCCCCTCTCCTTTGAGAGCCATTTCTTCCCCCCTTTATCTCTGTTAAAATGTTTGCTGAAGAAAGAGACCAGCCACATCTTTAATACCCATCAAAGCCAGAGGCCTCCCCCTGTTTGGGGCTCAGTGGTTCCCAACCAGTAACAGAAGAGTTGGCCAGACCCTTTTTTTTATCTCCAGCTGGCACGGGATGAGGAGGTCTCTGTGAGTGCAGTGTGGGTCCAGAAGTATCCCAAACCCCATAGCAAATGGCCTCTGTGAGGGGTTGATTCCCCCTGTGCTAAGATGCAGCCACTTCTGGGGTGGATCCAGGGTGGCCATTATTTGCTAGTGACAGGCCATGGACTTTTCTTACCTTTCTTGCCCTCCAGATCTTCCATTCTCCTGTTCAAGAGACATCCCCCAGGGCTCCCTCTGCCTGTGTGACTGGCCAGCAGGGGGCGGTGATAACTCTCTATCCACTTAGTAGACACTCTGAGGTAACAGTGTTGTGCGGGGTGGGGGGAGGTGTCTGTGGGGGGAGATTGCAGGGGGCACCCTAGTGAGGTTGGTGGGTTCTGGAGATTTGGGGTTTCAGGGGGTGGTTGTGATGTGCCCAGCCCTGAGGCTGTGGGTCCTGGAGGTGGGTATCGCTGGGGGCTGTTGGCTGCAGAACAGCCGGGGTGGGCGTCTCTTGGGGAGGCGGGACAGAGGTTTAGAGGGAGCCTGGTGCTGTGCCAGGGGCTCCGTCTGGGCTTCCCCGGCTGGGTCCTGGGATCGCTGCCATGCCCAGTGCACAGAGCTGGGGGAGGGGGTCCCTGGCACTAGGTCAGGGGATGCCAGGGAAGCAGAGTGAGGGGTCCCACTGAAAAGCGTCAGGGGGTCCCACTGGGTGGAGGAGGGGGTCCCAGGCAAATGGCAGGGCAGATCCTGCTGGTGGGGGTGTGCGGGGCGGGTCCTAGGCAGGCAGTGAGGAACTGAGTTCCCAGTAGGCAAGTCTCTGGCTGCTGGGGGCTCTTGGTGGGGGGAACCCTTTGGGATTCCCAACCTGACAGTCATGGTCTGGTGGGGATTCCCTGGCCGGTGGGGCTTTGAGGGGTATCTGGGGTCCCTGGCTGGGGACTCTGGGGGCTGCGTCCCAGGGAATAGCTGCTGGGCCCCTGGCTGTGGGAACTTCTACTAACCATGATCCTTCTCTCTGATCAACTCGTGTCAGAGTCCTGGCTCCAAGCACTGCCGGGCATTCCCCAGTCACCGGCCCTGTCACTGTGATAACTTTCTATCCACTTATCAGACACTGTGAGTGTGAAATCACAGATTTTGCTTTTCTCCTCTTTTGAAAACTGCAGGAACTTTTGGTTCAGTTTAGAAAATTTGTGCCCCCAGTCCTGAGAGCAGCTAGGGGGCATCACGGTGAGAGAACAAAGAGGGACCCCTTGTCTCTCCCAGCAGATCCATCACACCCCTACTAGCCAGAGGCTGATACAACCCCATGGTGGGGAACCCAACACCCTCCCCACTGCCAGCAGCTGGATGTGAGGGGCTGGGACATCTTCCCTACACCTCCCTGGGGGTGCCCCCTTTCCATGTCACACCAGCCCCTGGATTCAGCACTGGAAGTCTGGTCAGTTTTCCCAGCCCTACCCAGGGGGTTGGTTTCTCTATTTCCTGTTTCACAAATTAGGGAATTTTCTCCCCCAACACCCAAGTGTTTGTCCTGAGGATCTAGGCCCACGTTAAACAAGTCCCAGCAGGTTTGTCACACACTGTCCCACTCCCCTTCCTCACCCAGGGTATTCCCTGCCCCCTCCAGCCCTAACTCCCCAGAAGTTGCCACCTCTTCAGTATTTCCTGCCCCTCCCCCTCCAGCAGGAACCCACCAGCAACCCCCCAATTACCCCTACCTGAGCTGGCGCCACTGCAGCTGGAGAAGCCCCCCCGGCCAGGCACAGAGGGGTTAATGCCTTCCTGTGCCCTGCAATCCTCCCCGCTCCCAGCCCCTTCCTGTGCCCTGCAATCCTCCCCCCACCCCCGCTCCCAGCCACTCCAGACCCTCTCTGTGCCCCGCAACCCCCGCCCCCCCCGGGCTGCAGCGCTCGCCGGGGCGGGCTGCAGCAGCTGGGAGCCAGCTGACACCCAATGCAGGGGCTGGGGGCGGGGAGCTGCTGCACCAGCCCCGCCCCCGCTTTTCTCCTGGGGAGCCCCGGCCCCTCTCCTGCCCCCTCCGGGCTGAGGCGGGTCCCCACGTGTCCCACCCCCTGCGTGGGGCCCAGGGGCGGGGCCAGGCCCGGAGAGGAGCCGCCCCTTCCTGCCCCCCTGGCCGGCAGCCGGGGCAGGGGGACCATGGCGGGGCCGGGAGCGCAGCGCGGGGGCTGCTCCAGCCCTGCAGCCCGCGGGGCAGCGCGGTGGGGCCGGGAACACGCGTGGGGCGGACACGCTCCTGCCGGGGGCGGGGTCAGGGCTGGGGGTTGGGCTGTGGGGGAGCCGGTTAAGCGCCCCGGGGCAGGCTGGGAGATGTAGTTCCTGACTCTCCCTGGACCGGAAGTGACATTGGGGGGAAGCGACCAAGCTGAGTTGCAAACGCGCGCGGGCCGCTGCGGCTCTGCCTGGCTCGCGCGGGGCCGTTGGAGCCTCTCCCGATCGGAGAAGGGTTGGTGCCGGTGGGGCTCTGGGCATGCGCAGATCGCGGTGGGAGAGCCCTTCATTAACCCCCCCGTGCCCGGCCCCGCTGCGGAGCTGCAGCCTCCAGGCCCCGGAGCGAGCCCCGGGGGCGGGGCCGGGCGGTGACAATGTCCCAGTGCCCGGGGGGGGACCCGGCATCTCGCAGCGCCGGGATCTGCTCCCGGGGGGGGGCAGCGCCCGTGGGGGGCTCGGAGCTGCTGCCCCCGCAGGAGCCCAGCGCCCCCCGGGCCCGGCCAGGCTCTGCCCTGGGGCCGTGCCGGGGGGTGCCGGGGGGAGGGGCCCGGCCCCACTGGGGTCCCTGCGTGGGGCTGGGGGGGGATCAGACCGGGCTGTGTGGGGCCGGGGGGGCCGGGCGGGAAATGTCGGTGCAGCCCGGACATGGGGGGGGGGGCAGGTGACCCCCGAGGAGCGGGGAGAGAAAGGGGGGGCTGAGATCCCCTCGGATTTACCGCTGCCCCCTCCCGTGGGGACCCCCCTCCTCCCCCGTCCTGCCCCCTTTCTCCCTAGAGAGCCACGAGCAGCACCCAGGGTGACCCCCCCACAACCCCTGAGAAGTTCCCTGTCCCCCCCCCCGATTGTGCCCCATTTTCTTTCCCCTTCGCCAATGGCCAGTTCAGGTCTCAGGTTTGGGGGGTTTCCCCCCATTTCCACCTGCAGGGATTTGTCCTTGTGCGGGTGGGAAATGGTTCCCCCCAGTGATTCCTGAGCTGGGCAGAGGGTGAATGGGCAGAGGCTGGGGGGGCCCTGAGACAGGGACACCTCTGGGCTGGGCTGGGGGGGCCACTCTCTGCTGGCAACGGGGCCTGGGAAGGGCCAGGAAGGGGAGGGAGGAGCAAGTGTCCCCCATGGAGACGGCCCAGCCCCAGGTTTCCCAGTCCAGCTACTCCCCAGCACCTGCTGGTCCTGTGAGTGTGAGGCAAGAAGAATCCATCTCATTCTGTTGTTGATTGAATATCCCTGTATAATCCCCTCCAATTTCCCCTCCTTTCTCTTGAACTGTTAAATGCTGACGTAAAATCTCCCAGATGTTGGTGCTTCTGTCTCACATTAGCAAATATTTAGTTTGTGCCCCATTTTCTCCTCAGTTCTGAAATACTGATATCGAATTCTCAAAAATCTTCCCGCTTTTCTCTCCAGGTGTGTGACTGAGATCAGGGCTTTTATCGTACTGAGCGTGGGCCTGTTCTGCCAGGTGCTGCAAAGACCCCAACTGAGATCTGGGCCCTGTTCTGCCAGGCGCTGAAGAGACCCCAGGTGAGATCAGACCCCACTGTTGTGCCAGGTAAAACTGAGACCTGGACCGAGATCACGGTCCCCCTTGTGCCAGGCAGCGCATGACTGTGACCCAAACCGCTGCCTCCATTGTGCTGGGCACTTCAGAGACCTTGACTAAGATCTCTGTCCCCGTTGGGTCTGGCCCTGCACTGACCCCGACCCAGATCACGCCCCACCACTGTACTGGGCACTGCACAGACCCTGACAGAGATCCTGCCCCCACATTTTGCCAGATGCTGCAGGGGCCCTAAACAAAATCCGGGACCCTGTAATGCTGGGAGTTGCAGAGTCCCCAACTGAGGTCAGGCCCCTGTTGTGCAGGGCTCTGCACAGACACTGACCAAGATCAGGGTCCCCATTGTGACAGGTGCTGCACAGACACCAAGGGTATCTCTACCCTGCCACTAAAACCCCCAGCTGGCCCATGCCAGGTGACTCAGGCTCAGGGGGCTCAGGCGAAGGGGCTGTTTAATTGCAGTGTAGGTGTCTGGGCTCGGGCTGGGGCCAGGCTGTAGGACCCTGCGAGGTGGGAGGGTGCCAGACCTTGGGCTGCAGCCCCAGCCGGAACATGGACACCACAATTAAACAGCCCCACAGCCTGAGCCGTGTGAGCCCAAGTCAGCGGGCACGGGCCAGCCGCCGGTGTCTGACTGCAGTGTGGACATGCCCACAGGGACAGAGAGACCTTGCCACAAAAAGCTCAAAGGCTAAATAGGCAATTATTCACAGCAATAAGATTTATAGATCCATTTGTGCACCAAAGTCCAGATAGCAGCATGTGTATGTGTGTAGTTTGGTTGGGGCTGGTGTAATTGTGCCCCCAGAAAATGTACATTTCCAGCAAAACCCCTCCTACACAGTACACCCAATTGTCCACCCCTTGCCATAGGCCATTGATCCTGCTCCTGCATAGTCATAGGAGAGGGGCACGGCCAAACATTTCCTTTGATGTGCACCATTTTTCATCACCCCTCCATTGATTCCCAGTGAGCTCCTCCCCTTCTCATTATTCCCATAGGGCTTGTGGGGCCCACCTTAGCTGCCGTTCTATTTCCAGGCACCATAGTAGCCATTACCCAGGTGCTGGCCTCCCAGTTGAGCATTTTGCATTCCCACACACATCTTCCTCTCCCCCCAGGTCAGCCTTTTGAAGCCATCCCCCACCCACCTCATGCTAGCAGGAAGACCAACACCACAGACAAACATCACAAAACATAGATCCATTGTATTCTGGGTTATTCTTCCGCTGGCGCCAGCATGGTTGTAGAGTGTCTGAAAAACGAAAGAAACAATTTCCACCCCCCTGGTGGGATCAGATTATTTCTTAATAATAATACCAATTCCTTTTACAAATTTCCTTGCTAATTGCAGGAAAAACAGAAGAATTACGTCCAGGCTGTCCTTATTTTGTTCTATAGTCAGGCTAGTGAATTACCCCACTCATTGATCATTTATTAAATTTATGAGGTGGCGTGCCTCAGTTTCCCACAGCTTCAGATTTCTGCTCTGTACACAGACACGCTCCTTAGGGTTAACCTGTCCCCCTTATTTTCAGGCTTGACTTGTTTTTTCACCTCCCTTTTCTGGAGGGCCATAATCTGAGTCTTCTAGGAGCTTGTTTGCTGAACAGATGCATTCATTATTCTCAGGTTCTTTGTGCTGCAAATGGCAGTTTCCTCCTTCCTCCATCAGCTGGGTATTGCATCCGCACAGAGTCTTTCTTGGCTTGCCTCTGGATTCAAAGCTATCAGCAGCTCAGAGACTGTTTCAAAAGGGACACATTTCACTTCCACCGGGGTTCTTATTATTGTTCACTTTCATCTTCTGCTCCAAAACACTGCTCCAAAGATCTGAAAAAGCAGCACAATCTACTATGCTCCTTTTGGAGCCCTAACAGGATTTTAATTAAGTACCATGTTTTGTTTGCATTTCTTTTACTCCTTTTCCAATATACACTGCACCCCCCACCACTTGCTAGTCACATTCCCAGACCCCACTGCCAGGCCCTCCCCAGTGATAGTGACTTTCTGACTCCAGCCCCACTCCTTTCCCCTGTGAAAAGACATCACCCAGGGCTCCCTGCCGGCCATGTGAGTGTGGGGCAAGAAGAATCCTTCCCATTCTGTTGTTGATTCAATATCTTTGTATAATCCCCTCAAATTTCCCATCTTTTCTCTTCAACTGTTAAATGGTGACACAAAATCTCCCAGATGTTGGTGCTTCTCTCTTATATTGGCAAATATTTAGTTTGTGCCCCATTTTTCCTCAGTTCTGAAATACTGATATCTAATGCTCAAAAATCTTCCTGCTTTTCTCTCCAGGTGTGTGACTGAGATCAGGGCTCTTATCGTACTGAGCGTGGCCCTGTTCTGCCAGGTGCTGCAAAGACCCCAACTGAGATCTGGGCCCTGTTCTGCCAGGCACTGAAGAGACCCCAGGTGAGATCAGATCCCACTGTTGTGCCAGGTAAAACTGAGACCTGAACCGAGATCACGGCCCCCCCCTTGTCGCAGGCAGCGAACGACTGCGACCCAAACCGCTGCCTCCATTGTGCTGGGCATTTCAGAGACCTCGACTGAGATCTGTGTCCCCGTTGGGTCTGGCACTGCACTGACCCCGACCCAGATCACGTCGCACCACTGTACTGGCTGACGGCCTTAGCCTGTCACAGTAAGAGAAGGCCATTCCACAGACAGTGATCTTTGATTCCTTCTTTTATACCTCTATAACTAGCTAAGTGATAAGAATACACCTACATTCTTAAAGTACAGGCCTTTGCAGACAGGCCTGAATATCTATATCCTAACACTTGGTTCTGCCTCAGCACAGGGGGCTGGAGTAGACGACCTCTCAAGCTCCCTTCCAGGCCTACATTGAAATAATTCTCTTTTGTGCTGTGTCCTGTTCTACGCTGAGCTGTTTTGCATGGTGCCATTTGGAACTGGGATTGCCCCATGTTGTGTTGCATAGTTTTATGGTGCATTGTTTTGCCTCAGCTTGTTTGGTGTCTTTGTTGTGTTGGATTGAGTTGAGCTCTTTTGCATTGTGTACTTTTATCCTAAGGTGTGTTAGTTTGCTTTGCGTTGCTTTCTTCTCCTTAGTAGTGTGTCATTTTATGCTGTGCAGTGTAGTTTTTTGTTGTTGTTTTTTTTAATGACCTGACACCACGTTTTTATTTGGTTTCATCTTGTTGTTTTTTATGTATCTATATTGCATAACATCATAGAAATGTAGAGCTGGACAGGACCTCAAGATGTTGTCATGTCCAGCTCTCTCTGCCAAGGCAGGACCAAGTATCTGTAGATTGTCTCTGACAGAGCTTTGTCCTACTTGTTCTTAAAAACTTCCAGGGAAAGAGACTCCCCAGCCCCCCTTGTAAGATTATTCCTGAGCTGACCTGCCTTAGCTCTGGGGACACCCACACAGATTGTAGTGGTGAGCAGCTCTGGAGAGAGAGGCGACCCCAGTGAGTGGCAGCTGGGTAAAGAGACTAAAGTTGGGAGGAGAAACATTGACGTGTCCAAGGTCACCCAGGCTGTCCGTGACTGAGCTAGAAATAGATCCCAGTTCTAGTGCCACCGTACTGCTGTTTCTGAAGGTCTCTGCCACCCTGGTGTTTTAGGCACTGGTGCAAACCCTTAGTACAGACAGAATTTACACTAGTGCGCTCTGGCACTGGTACACCATGTCCCTGTTTGAAGGCTTGCAGGAGATGGGGGGCAGTGACCTCCCTGAGGCCTGGGGCTGGCTGAACAGTGCAGCTGGTAAGGGAGGGGCAGCAGTGAGTGCTGGAGGTATGAGCCAGGAGCACAGCCCCACAGGACTGGACACTGACTTCTCCTGACCCAGGGGACACCCCCCAGCTGTGTGCAGGGACCGCAGCTGAGCTGCCTGCCAAGACAGCCTGTGCATCCATGGACAAACCACCTCTTCCTGCAGCCTAATACAGTGGGGTCTGGGGACCTTTCCAAGCTGCTGGTGACGGGGCTCTGGCGTTACCGGGGTCTGTTCCTGGCTCTGTCCCTGACCTGCTTGGTGACCTGGGGGAAGTCACAGCCCCTCTCTGTTTTCCTCCTACCCATTGTCTACTTGGATTGTGATCTCTTTGGGGCAAGGACTGTCCCTCTCTGTCTGTGCAGTGCCCAGCACAATGGGGGTGCTGATCTCAGTCAGGTTCTCTGCCATGTGCAGCAGGATGGGGCCCTGATCTCCATCAGTGTCTGTGCAACACAAGGCACAGCTTATAGACTCACAGACTTTAAGGGCAGAAGGTAGAGGTGTATTTCAGATGAAGTCTCATCAGTGCCTTGTATAACAGTACTAGCCCTTTCATGTGTCTGCTGGAAATACCTCACCTGATGTATCCTAGGACTGCATTAACCTATTTCACGGCTGTATCACATTGGCAGCTCATAATTATCCTGTGATCAACCAATACACCCAGGTCTTTCTCCTCCTCTGTCACTTCCAATTGACAAATCACCAGCCAGGGTCTGCAGTCTGTCAGGAGAGGTGTGCTGGGTTGTATTTAGGAATCTGAAAATAAAAGGTGAAGACGGCTGGTTCACAATATCCAATGAAATCTTGCAAACAATTATACAAATGGACCCTACTTCTGTTAAAACAACATGGTATTAATACTGATTCAAAACGGACATTAAAATTAGGAGAGAAACGCATGAGAAATGAACTGACACCTACTTACCATTTCTTACTGCCTAAAATGTTGACACTCCCTTACAGCATCTTTTTTCCAAAGCGATACACAGCACACAGTCAAGTTAATGAATGAAAGCACACCCATTATTGACTGCTTTGTGCTGCATGAGCATCTGATTAAGCACCTAATTACAACTGTACCACTGTAAGTGGAAATGCATCAACCCAGCTTAGCTCCAAGGTGTTTAGATGTGAATGAAAAGTTTCCAAGGCTTTGGCTACACTTAGCACTTCAAAGCGCTGCCGCGGCAGCGCTTTGAAGCGCTAAGTGTAGTCGGAGCGCCAGCGCTGAGAGAGAGCTCTCCCAGCGCTGTCCGTACTCCACCTCCCTGTGGGGATTAACGTACAGCGCTGGGGCTCTGATCACACTGGCGCTTTGCAGCGCCGCAATTTGCAGCGCTGGAGAGGGTGTTTTTTCACACCCTGCTGCAGTGCTGCAAATTTGCAAGTGTAGCCAAAGCCCAAATGGGTCACTTGCTGGAGGGTTCTCTGCAGCTTGAGAGCTTCAAACCACAATTTGAAGACTTCAGTAACTCAGACGTAGGTTAGGGGTTTGTTATAGAAGTGGATGGGTAGGATTCTATGGCCTGCTTTGTGCAGGAGGTCAGACTAGATGATCATAATGGTCCCTTCTGACCTTTAAAGTCTGAGTCTACATGGCAGAATGGTTAATGAAGAAAATACACTGAAATGCCTCTACGCAGTCCTGTTGACTTCTTCTCCTAATCCCCCCCTCATGAGTTCTGGCCTCTTGGTCAACTCAGCTCCCAGTCCCCCATCAGCTGTGCCCTCTCCCAACCTAACCCATTTCTACTGCAATTCTTCACCCTCCTCGTCCAGGCAGGGGGTTGGCGCTGCAGCCCCTAAGGTACCTGTGTTAATCACTGTCTCTCATACTGGGGCTATTTAGATTTCAGGGAACGATTCAGAATTACTGACTCTGGGAGGTGGGAGAGAGGAGAGGCTGAGAGAGCGTTTGCTCTTACGGCCACGTTCAACTGTGGTAGCCTCCATGTTACCTCATCCTCCCCCATGTGTCTCTGCTCATGTCAGTGTCACCTGATCATAATGCCACTGGCTTCAGCAGAGCTCCTAGACAGGAGCTACATCACAAGAGGGTTACGGTACTGAGAGTAAAATACATCACAGGGAGGGTGTAATTATCCTGAAGTGAAACATTCCAGTCTAGGAAGTACTTCATTACTTAAAATTATGCTTGACAGGATTGGATTTTTATGAATAAATTGCAGTTGTTAATTTCACTGTACACACACACAGATGAAAAAATATTTATATAGGTAATATACAGAAATGCTTCTGGAGAAAGTGGAGTTTGATTTAAGGATATTTACACTGTATATTTTGGGTGTGACATTGACAATTTCTCTTTGAACAGTTATATGATTTGGCTTTTGGACTCTCAACAGTTACTGTTATTAAATAATTGTCTGACGACCCCCATAACTTCCCACAGCTCTGAAAATTGAAATTGTGAAAGTTGAAAAAAGGGTTTAAAAATAAATATCGCTATCTATTGAAATTAAAAGAAATAGACACAATGAATTTTGTCAAACCCACTTAACAGCAATTGCAATATGCTAGGGGATGGAAATTCGCAACTAAGGCACTGTAATCGGTCGGTCGGGGCTCGACCCTCCAGCGGGCAGGAGGGGAGCCGCACCGACTCACTTCTGTTCGCCTGCTAGTCTTTAGGAGTCACTGAGAACAACGTTAGATCGCCGGGCCCTCTGGTGCCGGCGCTAGGCAAAGAGCAGTCCAAATAGGCCCTGGCTCTCTGGAGCAGGGGCTGGGCAACAGCAGTCCAAATAGGCCCTGGCCCTCTGGAGCAGGGGCTGGGCAACAGCAGTCCAAATAAGCCCTGGCCCTCTGGAGCAGGGGCTGGGCAACAGCAGTCCAAATAAGCCCTGGCCCTCTGGAGCAGGGGCTGGGCAACAGCAGTCCAAATAAGCCCTGGCCCTCTGGAGCAGGGGCGGGGCAACAGCAGTTCAAATAAGCCCTGGCCCTCTGGAGCAGGGCGGGGTAACAGCAAGAGGCAGAGCTCAGACCCTCAGGCAGGGCTGAGCAGCAGTTCAGTCTGTAAGCCCAAGCCCTAAGTCAGGGCAGGGCAGCACAACCGCAGCTCTAGCTCAGACCCTCAGGCAGGGCTGAGCAGCAACAGGCAAGTGCAGGCTTCTATGCCGGAGCGCTGGGTTGAGGGGGAGACTGCCACCCGTGAGTGGTGTGGCAGGGGGGGACACAGGCCCACCCACTCCACTGTGTCCCAGCCCGGGGCCCTAGCAGCGGCGTAGACCCGCTGCAGTCAGTGGGGATCCTGGCCGCAACACACTGACATGGGCACATCCGTGCCCTCAGCCGGACAAGGGTCGGCTACCCCCGGGCTACACTCCATCTCCCCCTCAAGGCCTACCTCGTCCGTCGCACCCAGTTCAGGCCAGTCGGTCTGCATCGGCTCCGGTGGAGGGCTTGGCGGCAGGTCCGGCAGCTCCTCTGGGAAGTTGGGCCAGGACTGCTCGGGCGGCTCCTCTGGGTAACAGCAGGGCCGAGGGGGCTCCTCGTAGCGGGCGCTCGGCAATCCTGGGGGCTCCTCCCAGTACGGGCTCCGGGTAGGCTCCGCGGGCTCCTCTGGGTAGTGGGCGAGGGGAAGCTCCGGCCAGGCCGGGCAGTTACCTTGGGCCGAGGAGGGCTCCCAGCCGGGAGCTCCTGCAGGCACGTCTGCTCTCGGCGACAGCTGGGTGCTGACTGAGCTTGGGCGTGCGCCTTTTCTACCTCCTGCCCCGTCCCTTGACTTCCGGGGGGCGGGGACTGGGGGCGGAAGTTCCGCCCACTGAGGTGTTGGCAGGGCAGCTCCCTCTGCCGGGCAGGAGGGGAGCCACACTGACTCACTACAGGCACCAACCTTAATTCTGCCCTGTAGTGACACCAGGCAATTGCCGTAGGGCTACGAATTAGGCATTTTAGTGTATATCGTTCCAAATTACAAATCGGTATGATCTAAAGACACATGAGATCTTTTCCTCAGGAAATCACCGTCACTGGGTTGTTTCTCTTAGTGGTAATTCCCAGAAGTGAACAGATTAATAACATTTTATCAGTTATGAAGTGGCCATTTCAGATTTCTGGGGAGCGTCTGTTATTTTGCACTAGGTCCTTGGAGAGACGGAATCTTGGTTTCATTTTAACTTCTCCATGCTCAGCAGCTTCTGGAATTTGGTTCAAAGTATTTACATGTTTCCCTGCCCTGTTCTTAAAAGTGCTGCTTTAGAAAGTGGGGAAGGGCAGGAACTGACTGCAGGATCAGTAGCTGAGTCCCTTAGATATTTATAGCTCATCGGAAGGAGGATGGGGATTGGTGGGTGTCTGGGGATTTAATAATAAACACACAAATATCATTGTTCTTAGTGAATTTTCATCTTCTAATTCCCATAACCCACTAATTATCCCTGGCTGCCCCCGGCAGTCTGGGGAGGGAGAACTAGTCAACTCCTGTGGCCAGTGTGGAACCGAAGGCACAAGGATCTTTCAGTGGCTGACTCAAAGTCACCCAGAGTGAATTTCACTTCACTGGATAAAGCCCTAGTTGCTGAACTCTGCAGAGGGGTGGGGAGGTGAGTTCCATCCCCCATTCTTGAGCAATTCTCACCCTGATCTCAGACACTACCCCACCTTCCCCTGCAGTAATGGACCCACTTGATGCTGCCAGAGCCAGCTGCCATGCGAGCTAGAGAGGACAGAGGCCCAGCTCTAGAACTGCTCCCCCTGCCCACAGCCCCCAAGCTATGCTAGAGTTGCCCTGACTTTCCAATCTGCAGATCAGTCCGGCTGTCCCCAGCCCGTGCACCCACCACACACAATCTTTGTGACAACAAACATCCCAGGATTGGGAAAGACCATCTGGGGCTGGCTGCAGTCTCCCGTTGCTGCTGTGAGGGGAATGGGGTGGTCCCTCATAGAGGATACAAACATACCCAGGCAGAAGGGAAATGTAGTTTCTTCCAGGGGTTTGAAATGTTTGGTTTAGAGTCCTGAGCTCTGTCTTCCTGTTTGTCTCCTCCTGCCACTTTCAGATCTCTTGGAGAGACAAGGTGGGTGAGGTAATTTTTTTAGAACCAATTAAAAATACCTCTTTGCTATCCTGGGACCAACATGGTACAACAACTTTCCCCTTTGTACCCCCTCCCCATCTCACCTCCCCCTCAGCTGAGACTGTCCCATGTGATAGGAAAATAAGGGTTCAGTCCTGTCGCTGGATTGGGTCTTGCCAGCACTAACGGGAGTGAAAGCCTGTGTGCATTAATGACAGCAGCAGCTCTGGGACTCGACACATAAGGAGAAGAGATGGGAGGGAGCAGGTTGTGTTTGTGCCAGGTGTGAGTTACTCGTGGGAATTCTGCACCGCTGCGTACGCACAGAATTCACGTCCAGCGCAGAATTTCTTTTTTTGGCTTGAAGAAGATACGTTCTGCCTGAGAAGTGCTACAGTTCTGCCTTTCACCCACCAGAGGCCCCTGTGGCACCAGAACAGGAAGCAGCCAGCGGGGTTCATCTTGGTGGTAATTTGTTGCCCCGAGCTATACCCCAAATGGGAGGAGAGTTAGTGGGTGCAACTGGGGAGAGTCCTGAGACACGGCTGCCGCTGCGGGTGGGGACAGAGTGGTCATTCTCGACTGGCAAGAGGGTGTGGAAAGGGCACAGGAGGAGCAAGTGTCCCCTATGGCGAGTGCCCAGCCCCAGGTTATCCAGTCCCAGATGCTTCTTCCCCCATCGTACCCCAAACCTCTTCACCCCTCCAGCCATCAGTTGCCAGGCTTCCCTCGCTGCTCGCCCTTCCTGACTGCAGAGACCCTCTGAGCCAGTCGTGGGTCAGGGCTCAACCCTCTGGCTGCATCCTCAGGGCACTTTCTTCCTCTCTCGGGGCACCATGCCACAGGGGCCCACAAATCTACATTGCTCAGGCTTTGGCTTCAGCCCCGGGTGGTGGGGCTCAGGGCCCTGGACTTCAGCCTCATGCGCTGGGACTGGAGCTTTCTGCCCTGGGCCTCAGTGAGTCTAATGCTGCCCTTGCTTGGCCCCTGCCCTGAAACCTGCTAGAGGCCCCCAGGGGGCCCAGGACCCCTAGTTGAGAACCACTGCCTTACCCCACGAATCACAGCCATGTTCAGGTTACTGCCAGTCATAGAATCTCAGGGCTGGAAGGAACCTCAGGAGGTATCTAGTCCAACCACCTGCTCAAAGCAGGACCAATCCTCAACTAAATCATCCCAGCCAGGGCTTAGTCAAGTCTGACCTCATGCCAAAGGACCAGTCACTTACTGAGGTCAATTGAATCTTAGATCTCACAACAAAGACAATACTTGTAGCCAGTCCTGTAATAACCTGTATTAAGACTTATTTAAAAGGAAAGGAGAGTTGTTTACAAAGTCAAAGCAGGTAATCCTATACATGCAGATGAATTACAGTCTTAAATTTCAAAAGGTAATAGAAGTTTCTATAATAAGCAAGCCCTATATCTTCCTTAGGACTAACCCAGGCTAATCAGCTGGGGATCTCTTGATTATGCCTAGAAACTTTGCCCCCCAGAGTCCAAGCAGCATACAGATCATCAGTTCCTTCTGTATGGGGGGTTTTATCCCCTTCCTGCCATGTGCTGAGCTGCAAAGTCAGCTAATGGGAAGTGAAGAGCACAACAACAGTCTTTTGTCGTCTTTCACATCGCATAATAGTCTATCTGGTGTTGATGAACCTTTCCTGCCAGGCAGGGTGTAATGCATTCGGCTGTCAATCAGCACGTCATCTAGGTAAAGTCTCTCTCCTGTCTGGTGATTTACAGAGCCACAGAGGCTCCCAATGCAACTAGTCAGATGATAACCCAGGCAGCAACTCACAAGCATTCAATAAAGTGTAAACGCATTCTTATAATCCTAATACCTAATACTAACACAGGTGAGTCAGACTGATTCCAGCGATGCGTTTGTCCCTGATCAGTGAAGACATGGGAGCTTTTGCAAGAGCTAACACCTCATCTGCCAGTGTCACAGGCAGGCTGGGCAGGGATGGTGTCTCTAGCCTCTGTTTGCCAGAAGCTGGGAATGGGCGACGGGGGATGGATCATTTGATGATTCCCTGTTCTGGTCATTCCCTCTGAAGCACCTGGCATTGGCCACTGAGCTAGACGGACCATTGGTCTGATGCAGTGGGCAGCTCTTATGTTCTTATGTTCACAGTCTGTATGAGGACTCACTGGGGAGCCACAGAAAGGAACAAGATGTGCTGAGGCAAGAAGGCCCAGTCTCAGAGCCCCCGGGGTCACACTTGTCAAAAGCTAAAACTAGGCCCGGCCCAAGAAGGGGGCACTGCCAGGAGAGACTCTACAAAGGCTAAAGCATCAAACAGTTAACCTGAGAGAGCTGCCTTGGGGACAGTGACACGGAGAATCCCCAGAGTGACTTCTTTGATTCTGCTCTTCACTGGCCTTTGGTTCATAGAATCATAGAACTGGAAGGGACTTTGGAAGGTCATCTAGGCCAGTCCCCTGCACTCAAGGCAGGACTAAGTATTATCTAGACCATCCCTGAGGTGTTTGTCCAGCCTCCTCTTAAAAATCCCCAATGATGGAGATTCCACAACCTCCCTATGCTATTTGTTCTGGAGTTTAACCACTCTGACAGTTAGGAAGTTTTTTCCTAATCTCCATCCTAAATTGCCCTTGCTGCAATTTAAGGCCATTACTTCTTGTCCTATCCTCAGAGGTTAAGAACATTTTTTTCTTCCACATCCCTGTAACAACCTTTTATGTACTTGAAAACTATTATCATGTCCTCTCTACTCCAGGCTAAACAAACCCAATTTTTTTCAATCTTCCCTCCTAGGTGATGTTTTCTAGACCTTTAATCATTTTTGTTGCTCTTCTGTGGACTTTCTCCAATTTGTCCACATCTTTCCTCATATGTGGCCCCCACAAATGGACACAGTACTCCAGTTGTGGCCTAATCCGCACAGAGTGGAGTGGAAGAATTACTACTTGTGTCTTGCTTACAGTACTCCCTCAAATACATCCCAGAATGATGTTTGCCCGTTTGCACTGTTGACTTATACTTAGCTTGTGATCCACTCTGGCCCCCAGCTCCCTTTCCGCAGTGCTCCTTCCTGGGCAGGAATTTCCCATTTTGTACATGTGCACCTGATTGTTCCTTCCTAAATGAAGCACTTTACATTTGTCCTAATTGAATTTCATCCTATTTACTTCAGGCCTTTTCTCCAGATCATTTTGAATTTTAATCATAGAATATCAGGGTTGGAAGGGACCATAGGAGGTATCTAGTCCAATCCCCTGCTCAAAGCAGTACAAATCCCCAGACAGATTTTTTTCCCCAAATCCCTAAATGGCCCCCTCAAAGATTGAACTCTTAGCCTTGGGATTAGCAGGCCAATGCTCAAACCACTGAGCTCTCCCTCCCTGGTCTATCCTCTAAAGCACTTGCAACCCCTCCCAGCTTGGTATTGTCTGCAAACTTGGTAAGTATAACAGAGGATGTTACTGGGCGGGTTTCACCGTGTCTCAGAGGGTTACACCCTGGTGGGAGGGGGCTATGCCTGTACTGGAATAAGGTCACTCTGTGCTTCACAGTGTGGCAGAACCTAGAGTGTCCATTAACAGGGAAAAATCCGGGGGGAATCAGCATGTGGAATGGACAAAAGCCCCCTCTGCATTCTCTCACATTGCCCTTCTCGTCCTGGCAGGCTACAGAATAACGTCCACGTTTTGCTCCAGATCATTTCATCCTCCCAAAGGGAAGGAAATGGCTGCAATGGAGCTGGCTCAGGTAAGGGATTCTCAGGGAGCTGGTGGTGGGTTCTGCTTGGAGGGAGAGGAGCAGTAAATGCATAGGAGGGTGGGAATTGCTAGAGGTGGTGGGAGGCAGGAACTATCTAGGGTGTGGAATGGGAGGGGACAGGATGTGACAAACCTGCTGACACTAGTGTAGTTTAGGGTGTGATGGGTTGTCACCCGCAGGGGGCAGTCTGGGGGGCTTCTGGGAACCGCTGTGCCCTCTAACCCTCAAGCTGGGCTGGCCCTTCTCACGCTGCTTTGCTGGAAATTCCTCCAGCCTCTGTTGTGTTGTGTTATCACCCAACACAACAGCAGGTGGTGCCAGGCATCCAACTAAGCTACCTGAGTGCTTTGCCTAAGCCACTCAAGGACACATAGACGACAACAGCCAATTTCCCAGCTGCCCAACCTTGCACACCTGCTGTAGTATAAATTTAGAATTATACCATCTTATAGTGCACAGGGACCTCTGTAATGTAAGTTCATTAATATAGTTCGCCTTCCCCTCGATATGGGAAAGATGTGCACAACAAGCCTGTGCTAACCAAGCTCAGCTTTTCCCCAAACACTTCACTCAAAATGCACTGATTAAGATAAAGCATAAAACAAGTTTATTAATGGCAGAAAGGTAGATTTTAAGTAATTATTGTTAGAACAAAAAAGGAGCCGGTTGATCCAGAGGCGGATATGAATACAGGCTTCTTTATTGTTACTTGTTTCCCTTGACCCAACTATCGAGTAAGTACTGGATCAGTTACATCACATGCCTTTTATCTAAGTTTGTATGTAAACACCTACATCCGTTACAACACCCCAAAACCCCTCGTTAAGTAGTAGAAACGCTCATACAATTAGTATACCCACCCCTATCCACTATCACAGTATTACACATATCATAGAGGCGTTTTTACCTTGAAAATACCGTTCTTTGCAATAACGTGTTGCCACAAATTTCCCTAAACAGCAGTTCTCAGGGTATGGAGGAAGGGTCAATGAGCAGTTCTCGGGGAGGGAGGAAGGGGCCATAAGCCAGGGCTTGTTTATGTAGCTGGGAAAGGAAGGGAGGGGGAGGTAACATTTCTTTTACTTTCTTTCACACAAAGGACATTCATTCCAGCAACTACATTTCTCATGGAGCTGCATCAATGTCAATTCTTACAAGCAACAGAGAGAGGAAAAATATGGCAACTTATTTGTTAAGCAAAGAATTACTGCCTGCTTATGCCTTTGTCCCCAATGCATGTCAGCACATTAGCAGCTTCCCAGCTGTTTTACTGAACCCTAATGTATCCCAACAATTCTAAGTGATAGCAAACAGATCAAAGCCGATTACTTAGCAGATAACCAAAAACTCAAACTAAGCCTAACATATTAGATGGTTAGAATTTGAATTAGCAATTTCTCACCCTGACTGATGGTACAAGCAGTCCCCCAAGTTTCCATACACAAGCTAGAAATCCCTTTACCCTGGGACCACCAGTTCCCCCAGTTCAGTCTTTGTTCCTCAAGTGTTTCCAGGAGTTCTCTTGTGTAGGGAATGAGGCCAAGAGATGATGTCACACCCCACCTTATGTAGCTTTTCCATATGGCAGAAACCATTTGTTCCAAACTAAGTTCCCAGTCCAGTTTGTGGAAAAATACAGGTACCAAAATGGAGTTCGTTGTCATGTGGTCTAGTCACATGTCCTAGCATGTCCTGCTGAGTCATAGTAGCCATGACTCATAGGCTGGCTGAAACATTCACAGGAAGGCTAAGCTCTTCCACGGTCCATTGTCTTTGTTGATAAGCCATCAGCTCTGTCTGGCTTCTTCATTGTTGTACCTGAAAGGCTCGTTGTGGGTGTTACCCAGAGTAAGCACATTTGAAATACAGATACAGAGTCAATATCCATAACTTCAGATACGAACATGATCCATGCACACAAATAGGATAATCATATTCAGCACATGACGCATCTTGCACAAAATGCATCATAATTATGTCCTAATCATATTATAACCATACCACTATGCTGAATATGGGGTGTAGTGTCAGATAGTGCCTAATTTCAAGGGATTTGGGAATGGAACTTCTCCTCTTTGTGGAACAGGAAATAACCCTCCAGCCAGGGCTGGGAAAACTTCTCTGAGTCCCAGTGCTGGAGCCTGAATCTACTGCCACTTCATTAGTTACCGCCACCCGCAATCTTTGTGATACTGCAAACTTTATCCATGATGATTTTATATTCTGTTCTAGGTCATTGATAAGAATGTTAAATAGCACACGGGCAAAAAGCAATCCTTGTGGGAACCCGCTAGAAATAACTCCACTCGACCATGGTTCCCCATTTACAATCCCAGTTTTTAATCTATTTAATGTATGCTGTGTTTATTTTGTATCATTCTAGTTTTTTAGTCAAAATATTGTGCTGAATCAAGTCATATGCTTTACAGAAGTCTAAATATATTACATCAATAATATTAGCTGCAACCAAACTTTTGATCTCATCTAATAAGGATATCCAGTTAGTTTGATAGGATCTATTTTCTCTAAACCTTTGTTAATAGGTACTAATTATATTACCTTCCTTTAATTCTTTATTAACGAAATCCAGTATCGACTCCTCCATTATTTTGCTCAGTATTGATATCAGACTGACACTCTTGGAATTAGCTGGGTCATCTCTTTTCCCCTTTTAGTATTGGCACAGCATTAGCTTAATTCCAGTCTTCTGGAATTTTGCCAGTGTTCCAAGTCCTAATTACAATCAACATTAATAGTCCACCACGCTCCTCCACCAGGTCTTGAAAAACTCTTGGATACACGTTATCTGGACCTGCTTATTTAAACATGTCTAACTGTAATAACTGCTGTTTAATGTCCTTGTGAGTTCTTGTTGGAATGGAAGGAGTGTCGTCGTCAACATCTTATGATACAAGTACAGCATCTGTTTTTCTCCAAATCCAGGAGAGAACACTTATTGAACACTTTTACCTCTTCTGCATTATTTTTGATAATTCTGCCATTTCCGTCTAGTAATTTATCACTACCATTGTTAGGATTAATATACTTTTCAAAACTTTCTTCTTATTTTCATTGATTGGTCATTGATTTCTGGCAGGACCCAACTGAGAGTGCCAATTCAGGACCACTTGCTCAAACAGGGCAGTCACAGCCCTAGGCTGGGGTTTTTCCACCTCTAAGGCAAACCAAACCAGCCAGACAAAAAGGACTTCGGTTTCACCCCACTGGCTAACCACAAGTCACACGAGCAATTTCCTTAGACACTCCAGTCTCCCAGTATCACCACCAGTGCCACCCATCCCGGGGAGGAATGGTTATGAAAACCAACACCCCAATAAAAGAAAAAGGTTCTCTCGATTCCAAAGAAACAAGCCCCAGACCCAGGTCAATATACACATCAGATCTTACCCACAAATCACGCTGTTGCCAATTCTTTAAAATCTAAAGGTTTATTCATAAAAGGAAAAAGGTAGAGATGAGAGGTAGCATTGGTTAAATGGAATCAATTACATACAGTAATGGCAAAGTTCTTAGTTCAGGCTTGTAGCAGTGATGGCATAAACTGCAGGTTCAAATCAAGTCTCTGGAGAACATCCCCCGCTGGGATGGGTCATCAGTCCCTTGTGTAGAGCTTCAGCATGTAGCAAAGTCCCTCCAGAGGTAGAAGCAGGATTGAAGAAAAGATGGAGATGAGGCATTAGCCTTATATAGGCTTTTCCAGGTGTAAGAACCTCTTTGTCCTTACTGTGGAAAATTACAGCAAAATGGAGTCTGGGGTCACATGGGCCAGTCCCTGCATACTTTGCTGAGTCACAAGTGGTGTCTGCCTTCTCTCCATGGGTCAGTTGTGTAGCTGATGGTCCTTAATGGGCCATCAAGCAGGCTAGGCAGAGCTAACACCAACTTGTCTGCGATGTCTCCCAGAAGCACAGCACCAGCTTGACATACAGACAGCATAGAGCTAATATTCATAACTTCAACTACAGAATGATACATACATACAGACAGCATAATCATAACCAGCAACCCATAACCTGGTCTTAGACACCTCATATTGACCCCCCTTTACATCAGATTTGGTGCCACTACAGGACCTTGGTTGCAACCCATGTTCTATAAGGTCCCAATTCATATCAATAATGTCACACTTCCCTTACCAATTTTCTACAATTCTGACCTTCTAACTCAGGGGTGAGCAACCTTTCAGAAGTCTTCATTTATTCACTCTAATTTAAGGTTTTGAGTGCCAGCTTGCGTGCTGCCTTCAGCACCCATGCCATAGGTTGCCTACCCCTGTTCTAACTAATATTCTTTACTACTGACTTCCCTTTTCTTTCTTATATTTTATTTGGAGAGTGTTTCCTACCAGGGAGCCATTAGTAGGGTCCAGAGCCAGCCCCATCTTCTATATCAAGCTCTGGCTAGTAGGTATGTGATAAATGTGAAGACCCTGCCTCCGTCTGTCAGCTGGGAGACACAGAGGTTCTCTCTTTCTACCCTCTGATGCCGCCTGTCTGTTCTAGGCAAGGTGGGGTGGGACTCTGTTAACATGTGCCTCCCGGGGCTTCCATTTCCCTGGTGCTGCTGTTCCGTGAATAGTGGGTTTGTGAGTGGGGCAGCAGGTACTGAGTGTTGGACTCTTGCTCTTTCAGGGGCCGGTGACTTTCGACGAGGTGGCTGTGTACTTCACCAAGGGGGAATGGGCACTACTGGACCCTGTTCAGAGAGCCCTCTACAGGGATGTCATGCAGGAGAACTATGAGACGGTGACCTCGCTGGGTAAGGAGTCCTGTCCCCTGGGTTATTAGAAGCTGTGGGGTCTCTGAAGAACCTGAGTAGTAATAACTTTATACCTTTATTCCTCATACAAGTTTTGACAAGTTTCCTTGCCCCCCATTTTTTGCCTTATCTCCCACCCACTAGTACCATTTTTGGACATTTGCCTTTTTGGTTCCGTCAGTCATTTTAAAATTGCATTGAATGTATCCTTATTGGCAACATTCATAACTACATTAATAACTGTAGCTTTCATGCCTTTTCCTCATTTTAAGAGGAAAATATGCTGCCTGTAGAATTCTAAATTGACTAAATAGGTGTGTGACTCATGCCTGGCTTGTGTGACAGTCAGATGAGCTCTTTTAGGAGAGCATGTAATGTTGCCGTTCAGGATCCCATGGCTGAAGGGATAAGCGAGCCGTGGGAGGGACGGAGATGGGGGGTAGTAGATATGCCAGGACATGGGGCGGGTGTGTGCAGGGTTAGAGCTAAGAAGCAGCAGGGAGGTAGGAGGCTGTGAGAGACGAGGAGAAAATACAAGAAGTTCTCAAGGTGCCGGGAGGTGGTGTTGGCTGAGAGTAATGGGAAGAAGGGGAGGGGAGTGTGGGGGAAGGGCACCCAGGAAGTGGGGTGGGTGGGTCAGTGGGAGGGAGGAGAGGTTTGGGGATTTGGAGCTGTGGGGGATCCCAGACCTTTAACCCCAAATCCCTACCAAAGCCTTGTTGCTTTAGAGCCTCCACTCCAGTTTTATTTCTGTTCAGTTTCACTTTATTATACATTTTTTTCCCCAAATATTATTTTAACTCTTGACCTCCCTCTCCCACTCATTACCCCCCTCCTCACATAACCTCCCCATCTCCTATGCACAGCGACCCCGGCCACCGATCCTGAGTCCTTGCTGCATCCTCCCTCCCAGAGCAGGGCCCCTACCCAGGCACAAATGGGCACTTCGTTGATGATGTCACAGGGTGGTATAGTCTGTACAATTTTTACACCTATAAGATTACATATTCCGAAGCCCTTCACACCAGTCGGGCTTATCTCTATATGCCGATACAGTCTGTTCCCCAGTGTTCCCTTCCCAGCTCTGATGCCGCAGAGCCTTGCCTGTGTCCCTGTTCCCGTTCTCCCCCTAACCAACATTCAACATTCATGGGGCCTCATCTGGAGCACTGTGTCCAGTTTTGGGCCCAACACTATAAGAAGGATGTGGGAAAATTGGAAAGCATCCAGCGGGGGGCAACAAAAATGGTTAGGGGACTGGAACACATGACTTCTGAGGAGAGGCTGAGGGAACTGGGATTGTTTAGTCTGCAGAAGAGAAGAATGAGGGGGGATTTGATAGCTGTTTTCAACTATCTGAAAGGGGGCTCCAAAGAGGATGGATCTAGGGGTACGTCTTCACTACCCGCCGGATCGGAGGGTAACAATCGATTTCTCGGAGTTCGATATATCGCGTCTCATCTAGACGCGATATATTGAACTCCGAACGCGCTCCTGTCGACTCCGGAACTCCACCACCGCGAACGGCGGTGGCGGAGTCGACGGGGGAGCCGCAGACGTCGATCCCGCGGCGTGAGGACGGGTAAGTAATTCGAACTAAGGTATTCGACTTCAGCTACGCTATTCGCGTAGCTGAAGTTGCGTACCTTAGATCGAACTCCCCCCCCCCGCCCCAGTGTAGACCAGGCCTAGACTGTTCTCAGTGGTAGCAGATGACAGAACAAAGAGTAATGATTTCAAGTTGCAATGGGGGAGGTTTAGGTTGGATATTAGGAAACACTATTTCACTAGGAGGGTGGTGAAGCCCTGGGATGGGTTCCCCGCGGAGGTGGTGGAATCTCCTTCCTTAGAGGTTTTTAAGATCAGGCTTGACAAAGCCTTGGCTGGGATGATTTAGTTGGGGATTGGTCCTGCTTTGAGCAGGGGTGGGACTAGATACCTACTGAGGTCCCTTCCAACCCTGATATTCTATTATGCCAATTTCCTTCCTCCCTCCTGTTTGACCCCATTTATAGAGTAATATTCTCAGCTATACCTTAACCAGTAATTGTGCTGAAATTTAACTAACCAATTCTAACATATTGTGACATAATTCTCTAACCCAGGCGTCGGCCACCTTTCAGAAGTGGTGTGCTGAGTCTTCATTTATTCACTCTAATTTAAGATTTCATGTGCCAATATTACATTTTAATGTTTTTAGAAAGTCTCTTTCTATAAGTCTATAATACATAATTGAACTATTGTATGTAAAGTCAGTAAGGTTTTTAAAATGTTTAAGAAGCTTCATTTAAAATTAATTAAAAATGCAGAGCCTTCTGGACCGGTGGCCAGGACCTGGGCAGTGTGAGTGCCACTGAAAATCAGCTCGTGTGCCGCCATAGGTTGCCTACTCCTGCTTTAACCAATTATAAACCACTACCCTAATTAACTTATACCTGGCAACATTAATTATACAGGAGAGAGAAACAATTAGAGAACCAGAGGTTTTTAAGGTCAGGCTTGACAAAGCCCTGGCTGGGATGATTTAGTTGGGTTTGGTCCTGCTTTGAGCAGGGGGTTGGACTAGATGACCTCCTGAGGTCCCTTCCAACCCTGAGATTCTATGATTCTATGATTCTATGATTAACGATGTAAAAGTGGTGGCCATAAAGATAAAGCAATACAGAAATGAGGGTTTCACAACCACAACCATTGATAAGTGATTTCTTGCCAGACAGAATGCTATCAAATTAAGGTTTCTTTAACCATCTTAAGATCCGGACAGGACTGTCTTCCTAACAGCCCAATAGCACCTTATTTCAGTGTGACTGGTTTGGGATGTGAGGATGTGACCCTTCGCTTCCCAGCTTATGGCTGCCCCTGCTGCTTAGCCAAAGGCCTTAGCCTAAGAACAAGGCCTCAGCCTATCCTAGTGAGAGAAGGCCCAGACACAGGCACACTGTGATTTTGATTCTTTGTTTTCATACTCCTGTAACTAGCTATGTGATAAAAATACACCTAAGTTCTTAAAATACAGGCTTTGCAGGCAGGCCTGAATATCTCTATTCTAACAGTGGGTTCTACCCCTTCCCCCAGCCTGTGTCTGTCTTGTCTATTTAGACTGTAAATTCTTCAGAGCATGGGCCATCTACTATTCTGCATTTGTACTGTGCCTAGCACAACGGAGACACACTGTTAGTTGGTCCTTAGGCACTCAGGTAATGCATATGATTAATAATAATAATAACTCTCCTGCCACTTGGAGCCAAG
Source organism: Mauremys mutica (assembly GCF_020497125.1). NCBI lineage: Eukaryota > Metazoa > Chordata > Testudines > Geoemydidae > Mauremys > Mauremys mutica. Next base: position 4,030,974 of record NW_025423255.1, read on the forward strand.
GAAGCTGGTCTTGGGATGTTACTGCTTAAATATGATCTGAGCTTAAAACCATGGAATATTCTTTGTGACAAGTATCCCACAAATTCCACCGACCTTCCTTGTTTTCTTTGCCTGGCGTAGGGTTTCTAAATTCCAAACCTGATGTGGTCTCCCAGCTGGAACGAGGGGAAGAGCTGTGGGTCCTGGACCTCCAGGGTTCTGAGAAAGAAGTGCTTCCAAGAGCTGCCTGCACAGGTGAGGACTTGGTTAAAGCAAGTCAAAAACTGTCCGTGAATACAGGAAACATTCGGGATGCCCTACAAAGACCTTGTGAGCTCTCCAAGTTCAGGATTGTTCCCTGCAGATGCGGAATAATTAGGCAGATGTCACTCATGGCTTCCCACCTATCCTGACTAACAACTGGCAGCAGATCCCTACCTGATCCCACTTTCCCCCCTCCATGTTCTGGTGAAATGCAGACCAAAACTGATCCCTTCCTCTCTCCTCTGGGGAAAATCAGCTCCTGATAGGTTTGATCTCTCCTGCACATATTTTGGTTTGTTCATCCCTTTTAAAATTCCTGTCTCTGAGATTTCCTTTCTCTCAGGCACAGGGAGTGACCTATGTCTGGATTCTCTCTGTCTCCCATCAGGTGATAGGATGGTGCGTGAGAATGAGGAGCAGAAACCCCAGCAGGAAGATGCTGAGCAAGGAGCACCACGTGGGACGTTATCAGAAAGACCCAAAGGGAATGTTTCCAGGAGTTGTGCACTCCGAGAAACAGTAAAAGCCTCTGAGACTCAGCAGAGGCCAGAGGAGAACTTCAGTAGCCTCTCAGCCCTTATTACACATGAGAGAATCAACTTGGAAGAGACACACTACACATGCCACAAGTGCGGGGAAAGCTTCAGTCAGCGCTCACTCCTTATCAGACATGAGAGAATCCACACAGGGGAGAAGCCCTACACGTGTGCTGAGTGCGGGAAAAGCTTCAGTCGGCGCTCGAACCGTATCAGACATCAGAGAATCCACACAGGGGAGACGCCCTACACGTGCGCTGAGTGCGGGAAAAGCTTCAGTCAGCGCTCGAACCTTATCACACATCAGAGAATCCACACAGGGGAGACGCCCTACACGTGCGCTGAGTGCGGGAAAAGCTTCAGTCTGCGCTCAAACCTTATCACACATCAGAGAATCCACACAGGGGTGACGCCCTACACGTGCTCTGAGTGCGGGAAAAGCTTCAATTGGCGCTCAAGCCTTATCACACATGAGAGAATCCACACAGGGGAGACGCCCTACACGTGCTCTGAGTGCGGGAAAAGCTTCAGTCGGCGCTCAAACCTTATCACGCATCAGAGAATCCACACAGGGGAGACGCCCTTCACGTGCGCTGAGTGCGGGAAAAGCTTCAGTCTGCGCTCAATCCTTATCACACATCGGAGAATCCACACAGGGGAGACGCCCTACATGTGCTCTGAGTGCGGGAAAAGCTTCAGTCGGCGCCCACACCTTATCAGACATCAGAGAATCCACACAGGAGAGCAGCCCTACACGTGCGCTGAGTGCGGGAAAAGCTTCAGTTGGCGCTCAAACCTTATCACACATCAGAGAATCCACACAGGAGAGATGCCCTACACGTGCGCTGAGTGCGGGAAAAGCTTCAGTCAGCGCTCAATCCTTATCACACATCAGAGAATCCACACAGGAGAGATGCCCTACACGTGTGCTGAATGCGGGAAAAGCTTCAGTCGGCGCTCACACCTTATCACACATCGGAGAATCCACACAGGGGAGACGCCCTACACGTGCGCTGAGTGCGGGAAATGCTTCAGTCGGCGCTCAAACCTTATCACACATCGGAGAATCCACACAGGGGAGACGCCCTACACGTGCTCTGAGTGCGGGAAAAGCTTCAGTCGGCGCTCACACCTTATCAGACATCAGAGAATCCACACAGGAGAGCAGCCCTACACGTGCGCTGAGTGCGGGAAAAGCTTCAGTCAGCACTCAAACCTTATCACACATCACAGAATCCACACAGGAGAGACGCCCTACACGTGTGCTGAGTGCGGGAAAAGCTTCAGTTGGCGCTCAAACCTTATCACACATCAGAGAATCCACACAGGAGAGACGGCCTACACGTGCTCTGAGTGCGGGAAATGCTTCAGTCAGCGCTCAAGCCTTGTCACACATCAGAGAATCCACACATGAGAGACGCCCTACACATGCTCTGAGTGCGGGAAAAGTTTCATTGAGCACTCAGACTTTGTCAGACATCATAGAATCCACAGTGGAGAGAGACCCTACACATGCTCTGCATTTGGGAAAAGATTCAATCAGATGTCATTCCCTATTAGAGATCAGAAAATCCAAATCGGAGAGAACTGTAAGAAATGCCTTTATTAGGGCTTCCCAAAGATTTGTTTTAAAAAAAATCACATTTGCTAATTCCAATATAGTGATCTTTGCACCATCTTCACTGTGGTCTCTCAGCTCTGCCAGATGAGTTGCCTGCTTCTGCCTTTTGCAGCTCACCCTTCTTTGGGGTCAGTCCTGTGATCTTTTCTATCAGCTCCTTCCCTTTTGACTTGTAAGAGCGTGTGTCCCTCCAGCCAGGAATTTCATCAGCTCCAGATGGGGGAGAGAGGGTTGATGCCAACAAGCTACCCTGAGGCAAAAGTTACCTGTGCCTTACATCCACTAGGACTGTACATGGAATTGGGTGCTCAAGTTAGTGATTTTGGTGTAAAAAGACAATTATAGTTGTAGAGCAGAAGCAGCCCAGGGAGTGAACCTAACAGACAATGATCAAGTGATCTCTCTCCTGCCATCCATCTACATCCTCTGACTAACAGAGGCTAGGGACACCATTCCTTACCCATCCTGGCTAATAGCCATTAATGGACTTAACCTCCATGAATTTATCCAGTTTTCTTTTAAACCCTGTTATAGTCCTAGCCTTCACAACCTCTTCAGGCAAGGAGTTCCACAAGTTGACTGTGCGCTGTGTGAAGAAGAACTTCCTTTTATTTGTTTTAAACCAGCTGCCTATTAATTTTATTTGGTGGCCCCTAGTTCCTGTATTATGGGAGTAAGTAAATAACTTTTCCTTATCTACTTTCTCCACATCACTCATGATTTTATATACCTCTATCATATTCCCTTAGTCTCCTCTTTTCCAAGCTGAAAAGCCCTAGCCTCTTTAATCTCTCCTCATATGGGACCCGTTCCAAACCCCTAATCATTTTAATTGCCCTTCTCTGAACCTTTTCTAATGCCAGTATATCTTTTTTGAGATGAGGAGACCACATCTGTACATAGAATTCAAGATGTGGGCATATCATGGAGTTATATAAGGGTAATAATATAGTCAGTCTTATTCTCTATCCCCTTTTTAATGATTCCTAACATCCTGTTTGCTTTTTTGACCGCCTCTGCACACTGCGTGGGCATCTTCAGAGAACTATCCATGATGCCTCCAAGATCTTTTTCCTGATTTGTTGTAACTAAATTAGTCCCGATCATATTTTATGTATAATTGGAGTTATTTTTTCCAATATGCATTACTTTACATTTATCCACATTAAATTTCATGTGCCATTTTGTTGCCCAATCACTTAGTTTTGTGAGATCTTTTTTAAGTTCTTCACAGTCTGCTTTGGTCTTAACTATCTTGAGCAGTTTAGTATCATCTGCAAATTTTGCCACCTCACTTTTTACCCCTTTCTCCAGATCGTTTATGAATAAGTTGAGTAGGATTGGTCCTAGGACTGACCCTTGGGGAACACCACTAGTTACCCCTCTCCATTCTGAGAATTTACCTTAATTCCTACCCTTTGTTCCCTGTCTTTTAACCAGTTCCTCAGATTTGTCACCTACAATTTGGCAATGTTTATGCTCCTTTGTAGGATTTGACTTCCACTTTTTAAAGGAAGTCTTTTTGTCTCTCACTGCTTCTTTTACATGGTTGTTAAGCCCCGGTGGCTCTTTTTTAGTTCTTTTACTGTGTTTCTTAAATTGGGGTATACATTTAAGTTGGGCCTCTATTATGGTGTCGTTAAAGTGTCCATGCAGCTTACAGGAATTTCGCTTTAGTCACTGTACCTTTTAAATTCTGTTTAACTAACCCCCTCATTTTTGTATAGTTCTCCTTTTTGAAATCAAATGCCACAGTGTTGGGCTGTTGAGATGTTCTTCCCACCACAGAGATGTTAAATGTTATTATATTATGCCGTTTATTTCGAGCAACTGCAGTTATTCGGGAGAGTACAGACAGGCAGAGTTTCCCCTCCCAAGGTAGGTCTCGGTTAGATAAACAATTAAGGCAAGCATTTATACCTTTTGTGACATACAGTAAGGAGCAACAACTGCATTTTGTTTGTACATATTCCTTTCTGATAGCTTACTTCTCTCAGCAATTTCTGCTACAATCTGCATTCTGTTCTTATCTAACACAAGGTCGAAAACCAGCATCTCTTACAGTTCTTTTCTGCTCGCCCACCCCCTGCTTGGAAGTCTCCCGTTATTAGCTGTTAGTTAGCCTGGTAAATATCAAGTCCCTGAGAAAACACAGTTATACGATGCAAAACAAAATCACAAACAGAAATGTCATTGGAAATTCAAAAATTAAAAAGGAAAATGCAATTCCCATCACTTCATTGTATCTGGGCCATTCCTGTATCGAGAGTACCCGCTAAGGGCCCTGTGTGCTTATGGGAAACCTGGAGGAACTCATAGCAGAGCCTGAACATGAAACTCAACTGCTCCCAGGTGCCGCAGTAAAACCCTTTCCCTTCTGTGATGTTGATGATTTTATGAAAATATGCTAATGAGTGTGAATATAATGTAACTGGAACATGCTTCATGCAAAAGGTCTCTTGTGCAGTATCATTACAAAGCTTATTATCTACTGTGTGTGTTCAGCCTATTTGTATGAACCGATCATTCCTGTATCTGAAGCTAGAAATATGAACTATAACTCTGAGGTCCTGTTGTAATGATGCAAAGTGTGGGCCATTAATAGTGGTTTGGACTCCTGATGGCTCCCATTAACCAGGACAATTGACTGGAGATCGCTCTGTCCTGCACCATCTGTGAGTCAGGCCAGGAACAATGAAGGCTTGGGGTCTCACAGGGCATGTGACCATGTCACCTGGTACAGGAATCCATCTTAAACCTGGGGCTTTTCCCCAGGAGAGAGACAAAAGATTCCTGCCTTGTACCAAAGCTGTTTAAGGGGGTGGAACAGAAGAAAGGTGGCTGCAGTCATGAGAAATCCCCTAGCTACCACCTGAGCTGGAACGAGGACTATACCAGGTGAAAAGATTGGGCCCAGACAAGAAATAAGTCTAGTCTGCAAAAGAAGCTTATTGGAAGATCTCTGAGGATGAGATTTTATCTGTATTGAGTTTCATACTGTATTAGTCTTAGACTTGCATGTTTTTGTTTTATTTTGCTCTATGGAGAATACAAACTCCACAGAGAAGGAAAAGTTAATGCCTTAGAAAAATCTGTGTGTGTTAGAGTGTCTAGGAACCACTCTCCTATAGCTTCTTTTCTCTGATTTCCTTTAGAAAATCTGAAGCAGGGAGAAGAAAACCATTGTCTTTTCTGAGGTGTGAGCTCAGGACCTACTGAGTATGAGACTGACATGCTGCCAACTATGCTAAGAAGGCCCAGGAAAATGTTTAGGCTCAGTGCATATAGGATCCTCCTACAGCAGTGACTGGGGCAGGGAAGGAGCTGGAAGAAGCAGGGAGATCTGGTGCCCACAGACCTGTCCTGGCCTCTTTCTCAGCAGCAAAGAAATCAATTTGCCCTTCCAGTGAACAATCTACTGAAACTAATGGCAGCACAGGGGGGATGTTTCTAAAGTATGCACCCACCTCTACATTTTAGAACTTACTCTCCTTTTTCTAGTATAGCACTTTGTATATGAATTAGGCAAAACAAACTACACAGGTAAGAGAAACAGGGGCTTGAGAGAAAGCTTGAACTCATAACCCCAACAGATGGCCCCTCTGCACTAACCCGTTCCACCCCTGAAGGTGTTTTTTAAACACATTTGGGAAGCAGGCAGTTATCAGTCTCTGTGGTTCACACCTTTGCCTGGTAATTGAAAGGCTGCTGGTTCAAACTTAACTCAAGATGCGGCTTTTCAGCGATGAGACTCCAGTACATTTTAACAGGAATGTGGAGGCCAAGAATTAATTAATAAAGGTTTGAATAAAGGTTTGAAGGGATCTTAATGTATGTTAGCTAATTTAGCAGAAGTTAGGATGTGACCCTGCATGCTGTAAGATAATGTGGTACAGAGTGAATTGTGTGAAAAGTCATTACGACCTTGTGAAATGCAGTTTTGTTTTTGTTCTAGTAATGAAGACAAATAAGATAGCGAATAGGCTTATGTATAAACAAATGCAAATGTTTATCTTCAATGTCTCCAAGATTACTAACCATTGTCTGCTAGAAAGGTATAAAGATTGTTATGAATTGTTTACTAATTGAGAGAGATCCGTCCGGGACAAGGGGCAACCCAGTTCCTGACACTCTCTCCCTCTTGTGTTCACTAGAGAAAGTAATAAAGTATTTGATTTTGCTGCACCCAAACAAAAAGCGAGAACTTAGTTTTTCTTCGACAATTTGGGGGCTCGTCCAGGATGGCAACGCCCACGGACACACAGATGGCTACTACGGATCGTTCCCCTTCGAACCCCATGGCGCCACAATGAGGTAAGAGACCTTTTGAAATCTCTATTGGGGTGTCGGAGGAGGACTGTCTGTGGGGGACGTCTGTCTCTGTTGGGCTCACGCCATCTGAACTTATTGACTGTGCAGCAGGATCAAATGCAGAGTGGTATTGGGGAGAGGCCCCAATAAGGTTAGTTTATAGCAGTACTGGGAACTGCTGAGTTGGCCAACAGGTACATGCATAAGGTAATGCATAAGGTAATGCATAGGTAAATGCATTAGAATGCACCGGTGCTGAGGGGTTTTTTTACCGCCTCAAGAGGGGTTGTCATATACCGCCTCATAGTATTGGTCCGGACCAGGTAACGATGCATCTTGGTTAAAAAAAAAAAAAAAAAAAAAATTTAAAAAGGTTAAAAAAGGGTTAAAAAGAGGAAAAGAGGCCTTGGTGTGTGTGTGTGTATACCTGTGTGAGTGTTCGTTACTGGAAGATGCCCAGATTGCCCTGTGAAGCGATTGCTAATGATCAGGAGTAGTCTAACGCAAGCCCAGTAACTAGTGGATCTTTAGGAGATCCGACCCACGGTGGGCTGACTCAGCTTGGCATAGTCCGGCGAGGAAGCTGCCTGGGTCTAGGAGTGTGTGAACCCATCTTCCCTCCCCTTTCCCTTCTGTGTGGGCTACTGACAATCTGATCGTCTCCCTGGAAGCAATTAGAGTACGCGGCTTTATCTCCCGGAGATGGAGTCTCTTTAGCCGACGCTCTTTGCTGAAAGGAGGTGTACGAGGGTCGTAGTCTTTCTTGTGAGTCTCTCCTGTATGTGAGTACCCTGTAGGGAGAACTCCTTAGATTCTGGTCCGCGAGCGTGGACAGGGAACCCCTCTGAGTTTGTGTGATTGGAACATGGGGGAGGGACAGTCTAAACTTTCCACCTTACCCCCTAAGGGTACCCCTGCATATTACATGTACGTACATTATGGTCCTCAAACCTGCAGGTATTTAAATGATTGGTATCTATATACGCGTGAAAATTCATTTAAACAATGCCCATTAGAAGGTACTTTTGAATTAGATAAACTTACATACCTCAGAGAAACCCTTAAATCACACGCCTCTGCTGCGCAGTGCGAGCAGTTTCTGTCTTGGTGGGAGGAAGCAACAAAGAGACTCCATGAGTCTCGAGTGCGGAGTCTGAAGGACTCCCAAGATAAATTAAAAACTGAAGTACAGGATTTAAAACTTAAATGTAAGACATCCAAATGTCTTCCTGCCCCAGTGCAGTCCTCTGCTTCTCTTTATCCCCAGTTAGTTAAGCCTGAAAGTGAGGAAGAGACTGCAGAAGACATAGTGGATTTTTTTAGTAGCATTCCACAGCCGCTGCCCGTTCCTCCCAATACTCCCCCTTCTCGGAATGTACAGGCAGTGATTGTTTCGCCGCCGCAAGTATCAACTGCACAAGTTGTTCATTCTCCTTCTTCGGAGGAATTATCTTCTTCCTTACTGACTGACACCAGTAGTCCGGTTAACCCTGCTTCTGCTGATAACAATGCCGGCTACTTTCTTAGAAGCACGACACAGGCACTCCAGGCTCCTTTAAGAGACTTGCCTGGAGCTGGGGCTGTAGGGGGGTTGGTTAAGGTACATGCTCCTTGGACGCCTGGAGATCTTAGAAACTTGGTGAAAGAATTTCCTAAAATCAGGGAGGAGCCGGTAAAGTTTAGAGAAGAGCTCCAGACAGTGATTCAGTGCTATAATCCATCTTGGGCAGATATTAATCAGCTTTTACGAGCAGTACTGCCAGCTGAAGTTCAGCAACGGCTTAACAGACAGGCAGCTTGGCCTGATACCGACCCTGGTATTGGGAATACTTTGACAGAAGCTAGGAACCGTCTCTTGACCTCTATTTCAGAAGTTTGTCCTAAGAAAACAGATTGGACCAAGATTGCAAATTGTAAACAAAATAAGGGAGAATCCCCTGCTGATTATCTTGATAGACTAACAAAGGTCTTTGAACAGCATTCGGGAATTACTGATCCAGCTGATAATGCCAGGGAAGCGGTAGGAGCTGCTTTTGTTCAGGGACTCTTGCCAATGGTTCAGCAACCATTGAGAACTATTTGTATTGGCTGGCAAACTAAACCCCTTTCAGAATTGGTGACAGTTGCCAATCATTGTACAGCTTGCATAGACCAGAAGAAAGAAACTAGTGAAACAAAACTTATGGCTTTACAGTTACAAACTTATCAGCACAGGGGTCGTGGGGGAATGAGAAGAGGACGGGGACGAGCTCGTGGGCGAGGTATGGGAAGGGGTTCCTCATATCCTGCCCAGAATCCTGCCCCGACTGGGAGCACTGCATGCCACTTTTGTGGTCAGGAGGGACACTGGAGAAATGAGTGTCCAAATCGGTTAGCTCAAAATCCTACTCAGCTCCCAAATCCTGAAGCTCCTGTTTTTTCCCCACAGGGAACCCCTTACTAGGACAGCCTGAGGGAACGTAACTGCATCATGAATCCTTTAATTCCTATTAATCAAGAAGGCCCATATGTTGATTGTAAAATTGCTGGAAAATCTGTTACTTGTCTTGTGGACACGGGGGCCAGTAGGTCTGCTCTGAGATCCTCAGAGTTTCCCTCTGTTCCTTTGTCCACTTTGTCTGTTAATGCTGTGGGCATTTCAAACTGTCCTGTTTCCCATCCTGTCACATTACCTCTCTTGGTTTGTCTTGGCCCTTTGGAAGATAAGCATTCCTTTCTACTCAGTTCTTCTTCTCCTGTGAATTTACTGGGAAGGGATCTGTTGTGTAAATTAGGTTGTACCGTTTACTGTACACCAGATGGCGTATTCTTACAAGTTCCTGATGGGAATACTAACCTGGTGTTGGCCACACTCCATGTATCAGAGCCCGCTGCGTCGCAGGCACCTCTCAGCCCTGACCTTGTACATTTGTTGTCACAAGTGCCCCCCCATCTCTGGTCTCGTCATGCAAATGAGGTGGGACAGATTAGAACTGCCGAACTGGTTAAAATTCTTGTTGACCCTGCTAAGATTTTGCCAAGGATTCCACAATACCCACTGCGTCCTGAAGCAGTGGCAGGCATAGCTCCAGTTATAGAATCTTTATTACAACAAGGTATTATTGTTCCCACGATTAGTTCTTGTAATACTCCTATCTTTCCTGTAAAGAAGCCAGGAAGGAACACCTATCGGTTTGTTCAAGACCTCCGCGCTATTAATGCTGTGGTTTTGCCTTCTTTTCCGGTGGTTCCAAATCCAGCTACAATTCTTTCTTGTATTCCACCGTCAGCCACTTATTTTTCTGTTGTAGATTTGTGTTCAGCTTTTTTTTCTATTCCAATTCACCCAGATAGTCAGTATTTGTTTGCCTTTACTTATAAAGGATGTCAGTATACCTGGACCAGGTTACCCCAAGGGTATACTGAATCTCCCTCCCTGTTTTCTCAGATCCTGACGAAGGATCTGGATGATGTGGTTTTCCCTGGAAAATCAGTACTTATACAATATGTGGATGACCTTTTACTGGCGTCTTTCTCTTTTGACTCTTCTAAAACTGATACTCTGACTCTTTTAACTGCTTTAGCTGCCAAAGGTCACAAAGCATCCCAGGAAAAACTCCAACTGTGTCAACCCAAGGTTCATTATCTTGGTCATGATATTTCTCATGGCAAGCGTCATTTATCAGACTCTCGTATTTCAGCTATTTTAAATATGCCTAGGCCTAGTACTGTTTCTCACATGCGTACTTTTCTGGGCATGACTGGATATTGCAGACAGTGGATTTTAGGTTATGCAACAGTGATTAAACCCTTACAGGATCTGACTAAATCTGGTACCCCTGAACCTCTTCCTTGGCCCCCAGAGGCTGAGAGCGCTTTTGTTGCTATTAAACAGAGACTATCTACTGCTCCGGCCCTGGGACTTCCTGATTATACTAAACCATTTACTCTTTTCTGTCATGAGCGTAATGGGTTTGCTTTGGCTGTACTAACGCAAAAGCACGGGGACAAACACCGTCCAATTGCCTACTACAGTACTGCCCTAGACGCTGTGGCGGTAGGATTTTCCCCTTGTTTACGGGCTGTAGCGGCCACGGCCCTTTCTGTTCAGTTATCTGAATCTATTGTATTGGGTTCTCCTTTGAGTGTGTGTGTTCCGCATGCTGTGGCTGCGCTCTTGTTGAAATCTAGGACACAGCATTTATCCGCTTCTCGTCTTATCAAATATGAACTGGTTTTGCTATCTTCCTCTCATATTACTTTGGCTCGTTGCCCTGTTCTTAATCCAGCCTCTTTGTTGCCTGGGCCTGAAGATGGAACCCCACATGATTGTGTGTTTGTAACGTCTGTTCTTACTCGTCCTAGAGATGATTTACTGGATGTGCCTTTGCAGAATCCTGATCTCCTTTATTTTGTGGATGGCTCGTGTTTGCGAGATTCTAAGGGTAAATTAGTTGCTGGTTATGCTGTCTGCACTACCTGTGCTGTTGTTGAGAGTGCTTTCCTTTCTTCAGTGTTTTCCTCTCAAGTGGCTGAACTTGTGGCTTTGACTCGAGCTTGTGTTTTGGCTCGAGATCAAACGGTCACTATCTATACGGATTCTCGTTATGCTTTTGGAGTGGTTCATGATTTTGGATTGCTTTGGAAATATAGAGGCTTCCTTACATCCACTGGTTCTCCTATTAAGAATGGTTTTTATGTTTCTGCTCTTTTGGATGCTCTTTTGTTGCCTAAAGCTATAGCTGTTGTTAAATGTACTGCTCACAAGACCCCTCATGATGAAGTTACCCGTGGGAATGCTCTAGCTGACTCTGCAGCTAGAACAGCGGCTCTTTCTGCACCTCAGGCTGTACATTCCTGTGTACTGATAGAGCAGCCTTCACTGGCCTCCCTTGACGATCTGGCTAAGATCCAGGAGGCAGCATCTAGAACTGAGAAGCACTCTTGGAGTGCTGCTGGCTGCATTTTACGTTCTGATAATCTTTGGCGTGCCCCAGATGGTCGCCTGGTGGCACCAAAGATGTTATTGCCCTATCTTGCTCGCATATACCATGGGATGGCACACGTGAGCAAAGGGGGGATGGTTGCTGCAGTTGCCCGAGATTGGTTTGCACCCATTTTCCCTTCTGTTGCCCATTCCTACTGTCAACACTGTGTGATTTGTCAACAACACAACATTGGTAAAGCTGTTAAAGCTATGCGAGCAGCCCACCCTCCTCCTTGGGGACCTTTTGTAAATATTCAGATTGATTTTATTCAAATGTCTAAATGTTGTGGTTATGAATATGTATTAGTTTTAGTTGATGTATTTACCAATTGGGTTGAAGCTTTTCCCTGCAGGAAGGCAGATGCCAGGACTGTTGTGAAACTTCTGCTTAAGGATTTTGTCCCTCGTTTTGGCATTCCTGTGAGTATCAACAGTGATCGTGGAACTCACTTTACTGGACAGATTGTAAAGGAGTTATGTACAACTTTGCAGATCCAACACAACCTTCACTGCCCCCATCACCCACAATCTGCTGGGACAGTGGAACGCCAGAACGGGATTTTAAAAAATAAACTGGCCAAGATTTGTGCTGAAACGAACTTAAAGTGGCCAGATGCCCTTCCATTGGCACTGATGAGTATGAGAGCCATTCCCAATCGAAAGACTGGACTCAGCCCTCATGAGATTTTGACGGGGCGCCCAATGCGATTACCAACTGCACCCCCACTGACCTTAGCTCAGATGGACATTCATTTGATGGATGATATAATGCTTAAGTGTTGTCAGGCACTAATGAAATGTGTTAAGTCTTTTTATACACAGGTGAAGGAAGCCTTACCGAAGGATCCTGTGCAACCTTGCCACTCATTGGAACCGGGAGACTGGGTCTACATAAAGGTCCATCAACGAAAGACTGCCCTGGCTCCACGCTGGAAAGGCCCTTTCCAAGTCCTGTTGACTACCAACACTGCTGTGAAGTGTCAAGGACTACCTGCCTGGACCCATGCATCGCACTGCAAAAAGACCCCTCCACCTCGGGAGGCCACACCTACTGATGATCAACGTGCTCCTTCTTCTAGCCCTGCTGCACCTGCTGGACAGCGGAAGAAGAGGACAAGGTGACGTGCTAGAAACCTCTCCCTTGTCCTCTGACGGACCTACTGTGCCTTTGGATTTTTCTAAAGGTATTCCCACATTACAACCCTCTTCCCTTTATCATGCTAGAGCACGATTGTTTTTGGGGAAGAGGAGAAGATACATTCGTTCTGCAAACTCCTCCAGAGTCCAGGGATTCCTGACTAAAAGAGACATTATGAACTGGCCCTGGTGGAAGAAACGAAGCATCGTTTATTGGCAAGGAGGGAACTGTGGGGAGCGTGCTTGGGCGTGTGGGGTTGAATGGTGGCTTGGATTTCTTCCAGGGGCAGGGCTCTGTGCTTATGGACAAGTACCCTGGGGATGTACTGCCCTCCCTAATTGGCTTTCAGATAATGACTACCAAAAGCACCTTGCTACCACAAAGGTTACCCCCACTAGCCCCTCAACCCTGGCCGTCACTTCTGTAATTTATCCAGATGTAAACGAAATTGTATATTCTAATGAGATTCGTTGGCCCAGACCTTCCCATCTTAGTGATTTATTAGAATATTGCTCAGAAAGCCTATTTTTTAAAGTTCAACAGACTTCATATGAGAGAACCATTGAGTGGAAAACAAATGGATCAGTGGCAATAGAGATCCATAATATTACTGCAGATCAGCCCCTAGACTTTAGATATGAAATTGATGGATTCCATAGTGAAGTAGATATGATGGTTATTCCTGGAATTTGTGCTATGTTACCTGAAAGAGGCCCTTATTGTTATTTGGTTACCCAATTAGTGAATAATCAAACGACTACCCAAAGAGTTTGTTCTACTACTGGAAATTTTACCTGTCTTGAGACCATTCCAGTGACTGATAATGTGACTTGTACTTTATTGCAATACACTCCCTCTTATGCTATTGATATTAATGCCTCTCAGAAATATATGCAGGTCTACAACCAACAGATGTGGTATAGACCTACGCTGAGGGGAAATGTGCCAGAATATCGGTGGACTGTACTTAACACTACACTAGGGACTGTGAAGTTTACATTGCCTTTATCTAGTTTTCAGATCACCTCTACATATCCAAATTGTTCCCAAGGGGCTGCCATTAGATTAGCACAACTGAGGGCCTGGGTTATTTCCTCTAGAAAGAAGAGGGATCTAGCCGGATCCTTGTGGGATGGGGCCAATTCTGCAGCTGCTGTTTGGAATATTTTTAAGACCCAGGAGCATGATGAGAAATTGGGCCAATTAGAGAAGGCCACTGGCCTGATTTCTGGGGCACAGCTGACACAAGTGCGAACCGGAGTGGGTGAGTTACATGTCATTTCCGCCCTTAGTTCTCTGACCCAGAATTTATTGAGAGAGATGGTACTGAATATCACTGAGGCTGGGAAGGCATTGCAGTGGGATCTAGCATGTTCGGAAATTCAGGATTTCCTGAATGACCAGCTGATGGCCATTCGGAATGATCTAGTGCACCAAGCTTGGCCCACTGCCCTTACAGACACGTCAGGAGTACCATCTGATCTGTGGCCATGGAGACATACTTGGAGACTTTCTGGATGGAAATGTGGACGTTCACAGTGCTCCTTCCAAGCATATGGACCGGTTAAGGGGGTGTGGGCTCCCACATACCGAATCCTGCCGGGTCCATGGGGAGGATGCATGTGGGATTGGGTGATTCACCGAGATATCTGGGAAGTCAGGCCACCTGATTCTCCTAATCGATTTTTGGTTAGTGCTCCTGGGATTACAGCTGATATTTGGATGGGGTTAGGGAATTTATGGACATTTTGGCCGTTAGAACCACCACAGCTTCAGTGTATACGGAAACTGGAGCCAGGGGAAGTTGTCACTGTTTATGACAATATTTGCTGGGAGGGTAAAGGTCAAGGGACTACCCTTACAGGACACCCACTTTTTCAGGCTAATGATAGCTGTGTGTACGTTAATACCACCACATTACGAGATATACATTTTAATCATACCACTGCTGCAGGCAATCATATTATTTACTGGCCTGCAGATAGAATGTTACATGTAGCTCTTAGATTTCAGGTATATTTTAATTGGACTAGGATAGTACCTGATCGGTTTCAGAATTTGCTTTCATTGTTGCCAGAGGTTCGCAGAATCTCTGAGTTGCAAGGGCAGATTCACATGCTTCAGAATATATATCATGCTGAGCAGAATGCCTTTCATACAGCTTATAGAGTGTCTACTTTATGTACTAAGTTTGATGTATTGTGCTTGGTTACCAAAACTGTACGACAACCCCATTATTTTATTCCTATGGGGATGTTATTGTTTGTAGTGTTGTTGGTTGGTGTGGGATTATGTTATTGTTGTTGTTGTTGTAAAGGACGTAATGATAGTAATACTACTTTTCATGTTCATGCTAATCATGCATTGTCATTACATCCCATGAAAACCCCTAAGGTTGAGATGTCTCCTGTAGACTCTGAAATCCATGGTTTAATGCAAATTGAGATTTGAGGTATTTGTTGTACTAGAAGTACAAAAGGGGGGAATGTGGAGGCCAAGAATTAATTAATAAAGGTTTGAAGGGATCTTAATGTATGTTAGCTAATTAGCAGAGGTTATGCTGTTACCCTGTATCTGGTGCAGAGTGAATTGTGTGAAAAGTCGTTACGACCTTGTGAATTGCAGTCTTGTTTTCTGTTCTGGTATTGCAGACAAATAAGATAACGAATAGGCTTATGTATAAACAAATGCAAATGTTTACTTTTACTGTCTCCAGGTTTGCTAGCCACTGTCTGTTAAGAAGATATAAAAATTATTATGATTGTTTACTAATTGAGAGAGATCTGTCCAGGACAAGGGGCAACCCAGTTCCTGACACTCTCTCCCTCTTGTGTTCACTAGAGTATTATAATAAAGTATTTGTTTTTGCTGCACCCAAACATAAAAGCGAGAACTGAGTTTTTCTTCGACATCCCCAAGGGTCAGTCCTAGGACCAATCCTATTCAATTTATTCATAAATGATCTGGAGAAAGGGGTAAACAGTGAGGTGGCAAAGTTTGCAGATGATACTAAACTACTCAAGATAGTTAAGACCAAAGCAGATTGTGAAGAACTTCAAAAAGATCTCACAAAACTAAGTGATTGGGCAACAAAATGGCAAATGAAATTTAATGTGGATAAATGTAAAGTAATGCACATTGGAAAAAAATAACCCCAACTATACATACAACATGATGGGGGCTAATTTAGCTACAACGAGTCAGGAAAAAGATCTTGGAGTTATCGTGGATAGTTCTCTGAAGATGTCCACGCAGTGTGCAGAGGCGGTCAAAAAAGCAAACAGGATGTTAGGAATCATTAAAAAGGGGATAGAGAATAAGACTGAGAATATATTATTGCCCTTATATAAATCCATGGTACGCCCACATCTCGAATACTGTGTACAGATGTGGTCTCCTCACCTCAAAAAAGATATTCTAGCACTAGAAAAGGTTCAGAAAAGAGCAACTAAAATGATTAGGGGTTTAGAGAGGGTCCCATATGAGGAAAGATTAAAGAGGCTAGGACTCTTCAGTTTGGAAAAGAGAAGACTAAGGGGGGACATGATAGAGGTATATAAAATCATGAGTGATGTTGAGAAAGTGGATAAGGAAAAGTTATTTACTTATTCCCATAATACAAGAATTAGGGGTCACCAAATGAAATTAATAGGCAGCAGGTTTAAAACAAATAAAAGGAAGTTCTTCTTCACGCAGCACACAGTCAACGTGTGGAACTCCTTACCTGAGGAGGTTGTGAAGGCTAGGACTATAACAATGTTTAAAAGGGGACTGGATAAATTCATGGTGGCTAAGTCCATAAATGGCTATTAGCCAGGATGGGTAAGAATGGTGTCCCTAGCCTCTGTTCGTCAGAGGATGGAGATGGATGGCAGGAGAGAGATCACTTGATCATTGCCTGTTAGGTTCACTCCCTCTGGGGCACCTGGCATTGGCCACTGTCGGTAGACAGATACTGGGCTAGATGGACCTTTGGTCTGACCCGGTACGGCCGTTCTTATGTTCTTATGTTCTTAACCACTGAGCCATCCCACCCCCACTCCAGGGGCAGCCATGTTGTGGGGAATGACTCAGGGCAACAATTTCCCACCTACACAAGGACAAATCGCTGCAGATCAAATGGGTGGGAAAATGCCCCTCACTAGAGAAGATTTTAAACTGACGTTTGAGACTCATGGGGAGAACGGGGGAAATCGGGGGAGACGGGAGAGACTCATAGTGCTGGAGCCCGACCTGGCTAACCAGCGGCTGCTGTGAGATATGAAGGGGGCACCCACCAGTGAGGCTTAGGGGAGATTCCCCTCCCTTCACATCCAGCTCTTCAGAATGGGGAGGTTGTTGGGCTTCCTACCAGGGAGCTGTCCCTGGACTCTGCTAGGGGCTCCATCTCCTGAACCAGTCAGTGGCTAGTAGGTGTGTGATGGATCTGCTGGGAGACAGGAGGGGCTCTCGCTTCGTCCCCTCCCCCTGGTGTTTCCTGGATGCGCTGAGCGGAGTGGGGGTGGGACTCTGACTGCAATCCACCCAGAGTTTCTGTTTGGCTCCTGTCCCCCATGTATAGGGGGGCTGTGAGTGGAGCAGCAGATACTGAGTGTAGGACTCTCGCTCTTTCAGGGGCCGGTGACCTTCGAGGAGGTGGCTGTGTATTTCACCAGGGAAGAGTGGGCTCTGCTGGACCCCACTCAGAGAGCCCTCTACAGGGATGTCATGCAGGAGAACTATGAGAATGTGACCTCACTGGGTAAGGGTTCCTGTCCCCTCGGTTCTTGGAAGGGGAAAAGAAGAAAGATGGTTCATGCCACCCCCCAATGCCACCTCTACTCTGCCCTGTTTCAGCATCACCCCAATATGCCAGTAACACACAAGCTACCAGAGACCCTCCCCTGCTGCAGAACACTTTGGGAACAGAGCACAGGAGCCATATCGCACAGTGTCAAATATCTCCTGTTTGTTCAAGTAAAACTGAGGGTTCGGTGCGGCATAATCAGCAGAAGCTTCCTACTCCTGATCTCTCAAACCCTGAGCCTTCTCCACCCAGACCACAATTATGCTTGGGGTGTAACGAGCAGGCTGCTGGAGTCAGCTGCTGATCCAGGGTCACTTATCACACATACAGTCTGTGCATCCTTGAATGCTGGCTGGGGGTATCCAGAGAAGGAAGCTCAGTGGCGGATTTAGCGTTAGTGGGGCCCTGTGCTCAGCTCCATTTTAGGGGTCCCTTGGGACATAAGCAACAAAAAGATCACCCTCTCTTATTTCCCTCCCACCCCCATTTTTCATTCTTTTTTTTCCCCTCCTTCTCCTATAAGTAATAGGAAGTAAATGAAAATAAAGTGAGGTACATTGATTGTTTTTGTCGTCTAACCGATTTTTCCACAGACCACTTGAAAATGACTGAGAGTCTTGGTGCACCACTTAATGATCTTTCCATATATTGTTTGTGCCGTTAGCTAACTATTTTAAAGTGCTTTGGATAAGAGCCCTTTATTAAAAATTAAAAATGTTGGAGTGCAGGGTCTGGCCAGGAGTTAGGGTGTGGGAGGGGGCTGAGGGTTGGGGCAGGGGGTTGGAGAGTGGAGCACTTACCTGGAGCAGCTCCTGTTTCATGCGAGCAATGCAGGTGGGGATGTGGGGGGGCAGGAGTCAGGGTGGGCAGGAGGCTGTGTGGGAGGGGTGCAGGAGTCAGGGCTGGGGGTGTGTGATGGGCAGGGGGTGGGGGATAAGTGGTTATGGGTGGTTGCAGGAATCAGGGAGGGCAGGGAACTGGGGTGTGTTTGAGAGGGGTGAAGGAGTAAGGGCTGGGGGTGTGAGAGGGGGTGCAGGGGTCAGGGGGGGCAGGGTGTTCAGGGTGCAGGAGTCAGGGCTGGGGGTGCAGGGTCTGGGAGGGAGTTAGGGCGCAGGAGCAGCTGGAGATTGGGTGCAGGGTCTGGCCAGATTTTAGGATGCAGGAGGGGGGCTCAGGGTTGGGGCAGGAGGTTGGGGGGTGAAGTGCTTACCTGGGGCAGCTCCCATGTGGTGTGAGGGGTGCAGATGGCAATGTAGACGGGGGTGTGCAGGAGCTCCCATTTGGTGCTCAGGGTGCGGTTGAGGATGTGGGGGGGGTGTGCAGGAGTCAGAGCAGGGGGTGTGAGGGCTCGTTATGTGGGAGGGGATGCAGGAGTCAGGTCTAGGGCTGGGAGGGTGGGCTGGGGTACTGGGGGTGCTCCCAGCCCCCTATCCTGAGTGGCTCAAGCAGGGGCTGGGGGCAGGGGGGTATGTGATAGGGGAGTGCTTTGTAAAGCAGGGAGCAAGTGACCAGGGAGCTTTTCAAACAGGGCTCCAAACGGCGAGTTTCGTGAGGGAGTTTGGAAGGGGAGTGGGAAGGGGGTGAGGAACTCTTGCCATTTTTTAAAACACTTAAGCTATAATACAAACTTCTTGATTGAAACAAAAACCCTGTTAACCTAGGTGGCTGTAAGAGAGAATGCAGGCAGAAGCCCAGCAGCAGAGTGGGGGCTATCCTGTTTATTGCTTTCAATGTAGCATGTATGATTACTTGCTCTGTGGGCGGGTGGCTTATGTGTGCATTCGGTGCAAGGAGCTCCTGGCCCTCAGAGACCGCGTGTAGGCTTTGGAGGCCAGAGTGGTGGAACTGGAGACGCTAAGGGAGGCAGAGAAGTATGTTGATGAGGCTTTCCGGGACACTGTAGATTTCTCCCACCTCCGGTCAGACAGCCACTGCGCTGTTGAGGAGGATGAAAGGCCCAGGGAAGGAGAGCAGTCAATGGGAGCAGAGGGAAACCTTCCCATAATTGGGACCCTCCTCCCAGATGGTGTTGGGGTAACCTCTTGCACTGAGGTTACCTCTCCGGGGAGGGAACCCCAGGCATTAAGAAAAGGCAGCTGTTAGTATTGGGAGATTTGATCATTAGAAACAAGGATAGCTGGGTTTGTGATGACCGGGAGAACCGTATGGTGACTTGTCTGCCTGGTGCAAAGGTTGCTGATTTCTCGAGGCATCTAGATAGATTTATGTGTATTGCTGGGGAGGACCTAGTGGTCGTGGTACATGTAGGCACCAGTGACATAAGGAATGGTAGGTGAGACGTCCTGGAGGCCAAATTTAGTCTGTGAGGAAAGAGACTGAAAGCTGGGACCCCTATGGTGGTGTTCTCAGAAATGCTTCCAGTTCCACGCACAGGGCCAGGTAGGCAGGCAGAGCTTCAGAGTCTCAGTGGGTGGATGAGATGATGGTGTAGAGAGGAGGCATTTAGATTGATTAGGAACTGGGGAAACTTTGGGGATGGGGAAGCCTATACAGGAAGGATGGGCTCTACCTAAACCAAAGTGGAACCAAACTGCTGGCACTTAACATTAAAAAGGTTGCAGAGCAGTTTTTAAACTAAGAGATGGGGGAAAGCTAATGGCTGCAGAGGAGCTCGTGGATCGGACAGAGACTTGTCTTAGAGGAGAGACTAGTGATAGAGATTTTCTAGTTCTAGTCAGGCAGAGAGGCTGGAAGAGGATAAAGTAGGGGCCAGATCAGACGAGAAGCATTCACACACACAAGAATCTGACACATCAGAAAAGGGCAGACAAATAAACAGCGGCAAGTTTTTAAAATGCTTGTACACAAATGCCAGAAGTCTAAATAATAAGATGGGTGAATTAGAGTGCCTCGTGTTAAAGGAGGATATTGACATAATAGGCATCACAGAAACCTGGTGGAGTGAGGACAATCGATGGGACACAATCATTCCAGGGTACAAAATATATCGGAAGGACAGAGCAGGTCATATTCGGGGGGTGGGGAGGGGAGTGGCACTGTATGTTTAAAAAAATGTAAACTCAAATGTAGTAAAAATCTTAAATGAAACCATATGTTCCATAGAATCTCTATGGATAGTAATTCCATGCTCTAATAAGAATATAACAATAGGGATCTGTTATTGACCACCTGTCAAAGACAGTGATAGTGAGGATGAAATGCGAAGGGAGATTAGAGAGGCTATCAAAATAAAGGAATCCATAATAATGGGAGATGTCAATTATCCCCATATTGACTGGGTACATGTCACCTCAGGACAAAATGCAGAGACAAAATTTCTGGATACTTTAAATGACTATTTCTTGGAGCAGCTGGTACAAGAACCCGCAATGGGAGAAGCAGCTCTCGATTTAGTCCTGAGTGGAGCGCAGGATCTAGTCCAAGGGCTGACTGTAACAGGACCGCTTGGAAATAGTGACCATAATATAACAACATTTAACATTCCTGTGGTGGGAAGAACAGCTCAACACTGGCATTTAATTTCAGGAAAGGGAACTATGCAAAAATGGGGGGGTTAGTTAAACAGAAATTAAAAGGTACAATGACTAGAGTGAAATCCCTGCAAACTGCATGGACACTTTTCAAAAACACAATATTAGAGGCCCAACTTAAATATATACCCCAAATTAAAAAACACATCAAAAGAACTAAAAAAGAGTCACCGTGGCTTAACGACCATGTAAAAGAAGCAGTGAGAGATAAAAAGGCATCTTCTAAAAAGTGGAAGTCAAATCCTAGTGAGGTACATAGAAAGGAGCATAAACACTACCAAATTAAGTGTAAAAATGTAATAAAAAAAGCCAAAGAGGAGTTTGAAGAAGGGGCTAGCCAAAAACTCAAAAGGTAATAACAAAAGCAGGAAGCTTGCTAAACAACCAGTGGGGCTACTGGACGATTGAGATACAAAAGGAGCCCTTAAAGACGATAGTCATTGCGGAGAAACTAAATGGATTCTTTGCTTCAGTCTTCATGGCTGAGGATGTTGGTGAGATTCCCAAACCTTTTGTGGGTGACAAATCTGAGGAACTGCCACAGATTGAAATGTCACTAGAGCAGGTTTTGGAACTACTTGATAAACTTAACTGTAACAAGTCACCGGAACCAGATGGTATTTACCAAGAGTTCTGAAGGAACTAAAATGTGAAATTGGGGAACTATTAGCTATGGTTTGTAACCTGTCCTTTAAATCGGCTTCTATACCCAATGACTGGAAGATTGCTAATGTAACGCCAATATTTAAAAAGGGCTCTAGAGGTGATCCTGGCAGTTGCAGACTGGTAAGTCTAATGTCTGTACCAGGCAAATTAGTTGAAACAATAGTAAAGGAATAAAATTGTCAGGCACATAGAAGAACAAAAATTGTTGAGCAAAAGTCAATATGGTTTCTGTAAGGGGAAATCATGTCTTACTAATCTATTAGAGTTCTTTGAAGGTGTCAACAAACATGTGGACAAGGGGGATCCAGTGGACATAGTGTACTTAGATTTCCAGAAAGCCTTTGACAAGGTCCCTCACCAAAGGCTCTTACATAAATTATGTTATCATGGGATAAGAGGGAAGATCTTTTCATGGATTGAGAACTGGTTAAAAGACAGGGAACAAAGGGTAGGAATAAATGGTAAATTTTCAGAATGGAGAGGAGTAACTAGTGGTGTTCCCCAAGGGTCAGTCCTAGGACCAATCCTATTCAACATATTCATAAATGATCTGGAGAAAGGGGTAAACAGTGAGGTGGCAAAGTTTGCAGATGATACTTGTGACGATGCGGTTCTGGTGGGACCCATTTGAGAGTGACAAATCGCTTAAAACAGGGCAGTTACAGCCCAAGGCTGGGATTTTTCCACCTCTAAAGCAAACCAAACCAGCCAGACAAAGAGGGCTTTGGTTTCACCTCACTGGTTAACCACAAGTCACACAAGCATTTCCCTTAGACACTCCAGTCTTCCAGTATCACCACCAGTGCCACTCGTCCTGGGGATGAATGGTTATGAAAACCAACACCCCAATAAAAGAAAAAGGTTCTCTCGATCCCAAGGAATCATGCCCCAGACCCAGGTCAATATACACATCAGATCTTACCCACAAATCACGCTGTTGCCAATCCTTTAGAATCTAAAGGTTTATTCATAAAAGGAAAAAGATAGAGATGAGAGCCAGAATTGGTTAAATGGAATCAATTACATGCAGTAATGGCAAAGTTCTTAGTTCAGGCTTGTAGCAGTGATGGAGTAAATTGCAGGTTCAAATCAAGTCTCTGGAGTACATCCTCCTCTGGGATGGGTCAGTCAGTCCTTTGTTGAGAGCTTCAGTTTGTAGCAAAGTTCCTCCAGAGGTAAGAAGCAGGATTAAAAACAAGATGGAGATGAGGCATCAGCCTTTTATAGGCTTTTCGAGGTGTAAGAACCTCTTTGTTCTTACTGTGGAAAATGACAGCAAAATGGAGTCTGGAGTCACATGGGCAAGTCCCTGCATACTTTGCTGAGTTACAAGGCATATCTGCCTTCTCTCAATGAGTCAGTTGAATAGCTGATGTCCTTAATGGGCCATCAAGCAGGCTAGGCAGAGCTAACACCAACTTGTCTGGGATGTCTCCCAGAAGCACAGCATAAGTTTGAAATACAGACAGGATAGAGCCAATACTCATAACTTCAACTACAAAATGATACATACATATAGACACCATAATTATAACCAGCAACCCATAACCTGGTCTTGGACACCTTATATGACCCCCTTTACATAAGATTTGGTGCCACTACAGGACCTTGGTTGCAACCATGTTCTATATGGTCCCAATTTATATCAATAATGTCACAATACTAAACTGCTCAAGATAGTTAAGACCAAAGCAAACTGTGAAGAACGTCAAAAAGATCTCACAAAACTGTGTCTGGGCAACAAAATGGCAAAAGTGTATAAATGTCAAGTAATGCAGATTGGAAAACATAACCCCAACTATACATACAATATGATGGGGGCAAAATTAGGCTAATCAGGAAAAAGATCTTTTTGTCATTGTGGATAGTTCTCTGAAGACATCCAGCAGTGTGCAGCGGAAGTCAAAAAAGCAAACAGGATGTTAGGAATTATTTAGAAAGGGATAGACAGTAATACAGAGAATATCTTATTGCCCTGGTATAAATCAATGGAAATCACTAATTTAGACCCCGTCATTTTATATGTATATTTGGGATTATATTTGCCAATGGGCTGCACTATGTGTTATCCTGACATCTAGTACTGCTGAGATCCTGCGTTCAATAATATCCCTGCCCTTCCTGTTCCCGTTCTCCACTGAGCCCCATGCTTATGTTTCCAGCTTCCCCAGGACTCTGTCTTTGTCTCTGGACCCATCTGTCAGCAAGAAGCAGTGCCAGGGAGACTTCGGTTTCTGGGACGTGGATTTACTTTCTGTGTTTTTTAGGAGACTCTTTGAAATTGAGTGTCTGATATTAAGCACAGTACAATCTGGACTGGTTAACAGCTGTGTCCCCTCAGTTCTCCAAGCTGGGGTGCCTTTTACACTGCTCTGCTGTGAGAGCAGCCACCCCTGGGCAGTTCACATGCAGTCTCCAGCATGTAACTTGCTCCCAGTTACACAGTATTGAGTGCTGCTAGTCAGCGACTCTCGAATTACAGTGCCCCACAGGAGAACCCCAGAAAATTCTCTGCTCCCAGACTTCCCCCAGAAATGTGCATCTTGCACTGTCCAGCACACTACTGAACAATGGGAGCTCATATGAAATCTGTTGTTTCATCAGTGGAAAATGACATGCACCAGCCTTGTTATTCCAAATGGAGTTTCCAACACACTTTAATCCAAACACACTGGTTTGATTAAAAAAAGGAAACAAAATTATTAACTCCTGAAAAAAAGATTTGAAGTGACTACAAGTAATGAGGCATAAAAGTCAGAATTGTTTATGAAAGAAATGCAAAGATAAAACACAAACTAATGTTTAACTTAACAAGCTAAAAGGGATTTAAAACAAATGTTTCTCTCGCCATGTGCTGAGACAGGCTGGTTTTCCTTTCAGCCAGGACTCCCCCTAACCTGCCCCTGCCGCCCACATTCAGTTCTTCAGGAGTTGTCATGAGCAGAGGGAAAGGGGGTGGGGGGGGGGAGAGAGTCTCATGCATTTTCCTCACCTCTTTTTATAATTCAGTCCTTTGTACTAGAAACCACTTCAGTTCCCAGCTGAGTCATGGTGACAGGCTGTCATAAATACGAGCTTCAAGTGTCCCTGTGATGGAATGTAAATGTCATCTTCACACCTTCCCCCTGGTGGAGAATGGCTATTTGACCAGCTGTTTGCCTTGCTGTCTCTGAGGAACTTAGGGTTAGGGTTGCAGCTTTTTCGGTAATATCATACCGTAATATCTCATCACTTTCCATACAATGTTGCTACACATTGTAACAGGAGTATCAGAGGGTAGCCGTGTTAGTCTGGATCTGGATCCTTTTCCTTAGAGACTGTCCAGTTTGGCCGATGTACATAGCAGAGGGGCATTGCTGGCATATGATGGCGTATATTACATTGGTGGATGTGCAGGTGAATGAACCGGTGATGGTGTGGCTGATCTGGTTAGGTCCTGTGATGGTGTCGCTGGTATAGATATGTGGGCAGAGTTGGCATCGAGGTTTGTTGCATGGATTGGTTCCTGAGCTAGAGTTACTATGGTGCGGTGTGCAGTTACTGGTGAGAATATGCTTCAGGTTGGCAGGTTGTTTGTGGGCGAGGACTGGCCTGCCACCCAAGGCCTGTGAAAGTGTGGGATCATTGTCCAGGATGGGTTGTAGATCCCTGATGAGGTGTTGGAGGGGTTTTAGCTGGGGACTGTAGGTGATGGCCAGTGGAGTCTTGTTGGTTTCTTTCTTGGGTTTGTCTTGCAGTAGGAGGCTTCTGGGTACACGTCTGGCTCTGTTGATCTGTTTCCTTATTTCCTCGTGTGGGTACTGTAGTTTTGAGAATGCTTGGTGGAGATTTTGTAGGTGTTGGTCTTTGTCTGAGGGGTTAGAGCAGATGCGGTTGTACCTCAGTGCTTGGCTGTAGACAATGGATCTTTTGGTGTGCCTGGGATGGAAGCTGGAGGCATGAAGGTAGGCATAGCGGTCGGTAGGTTTTCGGTATAAGGTGGTGTTAATGTGACCATCACTTATTTGCACCGTGGTGTCTAGAAAGTGGACCTCCCGTGTAGATTGGTCCAGGCTGAGGTTGATGGTGGGGTGGAAGCTGTTGAAATCTTGGTGGAATTTTTCCAGAGTCTCCTTCCCACGGGTCCAGATGATGAAGATGTCATCAATGTAGCATAGGTAGAGAAGGGGCGTGAGTGGACGGGAGCTGAGGAAGCGTTGTTCCAGGTCGGCCATAAAAATATTGGCATATTATGGGGCCATGCGGGTGCCCATAGCGGTGCCACTGATCTGGAGATATATATTGTCATCAAATTTGAAATAGTTGTGTGTGAGGATAAAGGCACAGAGCTCAGCAACCAGTTGTGCTGTCGCATCATCAGGGATACTGTTCCTGACAGCTTGTATTCCATCTGTGTGTAGGATGTTTGTGTAGAGAGCCTCTACATCCATGGTGGCTAGGATGGTGTTTTCTGGAAGGTCACCAATGCATTGTAGTTTCCTCAGGAAATCAGTGGTGTCACGGAGATAGCTGGGAGTGCTGGTGGCATAGGGTCTGAGTAGAGAGTCCACATATCCAGACAGTCCTTCAGTGAGAGTGCCAATGCCCGAGATGATGGGGTGTCCAGGATTTCCGGGTTTGTGGATCTTGGGTAGTAGATAGAATAACCCTGGTCGGGGCTCTAAGGGTATGTTGATTTGTTCCGGTGTTAGCATAGGGAGTGTCCTGAGTAGATGATGCAGTTTCTTAGTGTATTCCTCAGTGGGATCTGAGGGAAGTGGCCTGTAGAATTTGGTATTGGAGAGTTGTCTGGCGGCCTCCTTTTGGTAGTCAGACCTGTTCATGATGACTACAGCACCTCCTTTATCAGCCTCTTTGATTATAATGTCAGGATGGTTTCTGAGGCTGTGGATGGCATTGCGTTCTGCACGACTTAGGTTATAAGGCAAGCGATGTTGTTTTTCCACAATTTCTGCCTGTGCACGTCGGCGGAAGCATTCAATGTATAGGTCCAGACTGTCATTTCGACCCTCAGGAGGAGTCCATGTGGAGTTCTTCTTCTTGTGCTGTTGGTGGGAGGGTAACTGTGTATCAGTGCGTTGTTCAGTGTTGTCCTGAAAGTATTCTTTCAGTCGGAGACGGCAAAAGTAGGCTTCTAGATCGCCACAGAACTGTATCATGTTGGTGGGGGTGGCAGGACAGAAAGAGAGTCCCCGAGATAGGACAGACTTTTCTTCTGGGCTGAGTGTGTGGTTGGATAGATTGACGATATTGCTGGGTGGGTTAGGGGTACCACGGTTGTGGCCCCACGTAGCAGGTAAGAGTTTAGACAGCTTACAGTCCTTTTTCCTTTGTAGAGAGGTGAAGTGAGTAATGTAGATCTCCTGTCTTATTTTAGTGAAGTCCGTTTGTATGGATAAATGGACACAAATCAGATATTAGGAATGGCAATATTCAAAAACCTGTAGAACACTTCAACCTCCCTGGCCACACAATAGCAGATCTTAAGGTGGCCATCCTCCAGCAAAAAAACTTTAGGACCAGACTTCAAAGAGAAACTGCTGAGCTTCAGTTCATCTGCAAATTTGACACCATCAGCTCAGGATTAAACAAAGACTGTGAATGGCTTGCCAACTACAGAACCAGTTTCTCCTCCCTTGGTTTTCACACCTCTACTGCTAGAACAGGGCCTCATCCTCCCTGATTGAACTAACCTCGTTATCCCTAGCTTGCTTCCTGCTTGCATATATATACCTGCCCCTGGAAATTTCCACTACTTGCATCCGAAGAAGTGGGTATTCACCCACGAAAGCTCATGCTGCTAATTGTCTGTTAGTCTATAAGGTGCCACAGGATTCTTTGCTGCTTGTATTGTAACAGGAGGATATTCAGTAGATTATGTCTTTTCAAATGGTACCTCACAAGCCCTACAATGATAAATGAAGGGGAGGGGAGGGATCTCCATTTTATAAACACCCAGCCAGCCAGTTGGCTGTAAAATCCCTGATGGTGCGAGTTCTCTGCTTGCTTTACCTCTAAAGGGTAACAAGCCAACAGGGTTTAAAAAAAAAAAAAGTATTGGGCACCTGACCAAAAGAGCCAATGGAAAGGCTAGAACTTTGTTAAATGGGAAAGTAACTTTCCCTTTGTCTGTTGTTCTCCGGAGAAGGCGACACGGAGTAGCAATGCTGTGTATGGCTTGAATCAGGTATGAAAATTCATCTACCATACCTAGAAGAAATGATTTGGCCAGGGAATGTTTAGACAGACACAATCAGGTTTATTTTTTATTTTGGCTTTTGGATCTCCTCTATGCTATCCCAGATGCTTTTGTTTGCTTGTAAGCTTTAAGCTGAACCCTCAAGAAATCTGTTTTGGGTGCTTACAAAAATTTTCTTTTAAGATCTAGCAAAAGCCTAAGTTCCAGATGTATTATTTTCCTTTTCAATTTTAATAAAATTTACCTCTTTTAAGAACAGGATTGGATTTTTGGTGTCCTAAGAAGTTTGTTTGTGTTGTTTGATTATCTGGTAGCCACTGCTAATTTCCTTTGTTTTCTTTCTCAGCTCCTTCCCAGAGGGGAGGTGAAAGGGCTTGAGGGTGCCCCAGAGGAAAGAATTCTCAAGCGCTCCTTCCTGGGTCCAAGGGTTTGGGGGTTTTTTTGCCTTTGGGTGGTGGCAGCATTTACCAAGCCAAGCTCAGAGAGAAGCTGTGACTTTGGGGGTTTAATACAAGCCTAGAGTGGCACAAATTAATTTGTAGAATCCTGTCGGGCCCCCGCTTTCTGCACTCGGAGTGACAGAGTGGGGATTCAGCCCTGACACATACTATGAACAAAATTGATCATAATTTTCTAGAAGAGTGAACATAGGGGAACAGTAGCACAGTGTCTGTGTGTTCCCAACATATATGTGGGTGTTATAGTCCCTCACAAGCAAGGTGTTTGGCATCTTCAAACACCTGAGGAACCGGTCCTGGGAATTCACGGGTTTATTAAGTGACACTGTATGGAATTGTGAGACACTTTATATTATTATTATTTTATTATAAATACTGTGTCCTTGAGGAGGGGAGTGGAGAGGGAGGGACCTAGGCCCGCCCTCTTCTCCAGGTCCCAACCCAGGAGCCCTGAGGTTAGTGGTGAACCACTTGAACTGGCGGTTCCTTCCCCTGGGCTACTTCCCTCTCCTGCCCTTCAACTTGTGGAGGGGCTTCTTGCCCTCCTTCTACACAAGCCAGGTGCCCCTTACCTAGGGTTTTTGGATTTCTCAGCCCACCGCAGCACTCCTCCAAACTTTCCTTTTGTCTCTCTTCAAAACTGTTCTCTGCTCCAACTCCTTCAAACTGCTCTCTGCTCCAATGCCCACACTGTCTGATTGAAGCAGGGGTTTTTATCACCTGACTGACTGCTGGTGCTCTAATTCATCTATAGCAAACTTTCTTCCCTCTGCAGGGAATAAGGCTCCCTGCTAACCCTCTTCTGCTGCCCTCTGGCCAGGCTGTATCACACTGTGTACTGAGAACTCCAAGGCTTTTCCATGCCATGTGCTGTGAAGCTTGTGTTTGGGACACAGGAATTAGAAGCCACTTGGCAAAAGGAATATAAAGGGCAGCTGCATCATCTCCATTTTGTCTTCAATTCCTCTTCCTACCTCTGGAGCAACTTCTCTACAAACTGAAGGCTTGAACAAAGGACTGAATAATGTGGATGTGTACCAAAGAGCCTTTCAAGCCAGAAACTCACCAATCCTGCTAAGAACCAGATGTATAGATTTCTGAACGTGTCTGACTGCTTTCCCATTTAACAACTCTTTCTTTCTTTCTTTCTTTCTTCTTTTCTTTTCTTTTCTTTTCTTTTCTTTTCTACTAAACCTTTAGTTTAGATGCTTTCTTGCTTATAAACCTTTAGTTTAGATGCCAATGATTGGCTGGCATCATAGTATTTTGAGTAAGATCCAAACCTATACTGACCTGGTAATGTGGCTGACTCTGGGGTCAGAAGAACACTTTGTTTATGTGAGCAGAGTTTTTAAATAACCTCTCACTGTGCTGGACCTAGGTGCTGATTAGGAGCCAGAGAACTGGGATGCAATAAAGGGGGCCGTGTGATTTCTTTTTTCAGTTTCTCGATAACCAGTGTGGGGGATCAGAAGCACAGTTGGTGAATGGTTGGTGTGTTTAACTTCCGTGTTATCCACCAGTTTGGGGAGCCTCTGCTCTCCCTTTTTTAACCTGCCCTGGTCTTGGCATTTTCAGTGAGGACTAGCCCAGGGACACCGGGTCACACCAAGTATTAAAGTTAAATTAATAGAATGTTTTTTATGACAAAGTTTTATGAAATCAACGGAACCCCTTTGTTTTCTTTCATCTGAGCAGGGTTTCCATTTTCCAAACCTGATGTGATCTCCCAGCTAGAACAAGGGGAAGAGCCATGGGTCTCAGACCTGCAGGGTTCAGAGGGAAAACAGACCCTGAGATCTCCCTGCAGAGGTGAGGAAACACTAAACCAACTCTGAGTGTGAAAGTGCCTGAAGGAAACATCTGGGATGCCCTACCAAGCCCTTGAGAGGTCTCTCAGTTCATTATTGTTGCCAGCAGGGGTCATATCCTCAGGGTAACTATAGCTCATGGCTTCCCGTAGATTCTAGCAGACACCAGGCAGTAGCTTCCTCCCTTCCCCTTGAGAATTTGGATGGGATCTGAAAGCCAAATTGATCCCCTCTTCTCTCCTGTTTTGGGGAAGAGTATGGGGGAGTTCAGTTTGTGATTTTTATTTGACCTCCCTCCAGCACTTAGTTTGCTTTGGCTTTTCACTTTTCATCCCTGTTTGATGTTTCTGTCTTTTTCACAGCAGGTGATGCAATGGCATGTGAGAAAGAGGAGCAGAATTCTCAGCAGAAAAATGTTCAGCAACTGGATAAACACAGAGCATTATTGCAAAGATCAAAAAGCAATGTGTCCAGGAGTCATGAGGAGGAAAAGTCCTGTGAGATTCAGCACAGACCAGAGAGAGAACAAGGAAACCAGCCGGGGGTGAAAATGGGTAAACGTATTTCCTCTCAGGGAACTCAGAAGGACCTCAAGGAAACCACAACAAAGCAGGAAATCATCACTGGAAAGAGAAAAAATACATACACAGTGTGTGGAAAAAAGTTATGTGACTACTCAGCCCTTCTTAATCATCAGAGAATCCACACAGGGGACAGGCCCTACGAATGCCGTGAGTGTGGGAAAAGCTTCACTCAAAGATCAGCTCTTTCTAGACATCAGAGAATCCACACAGGGGACAGGCCCTACGAATGCCGTGAGTGTGGGAAAACCTTCAATCGCAAATCGGACCTTTCTGCTCATCAGAGAATCCACACGGGGGAGAGGCCCTATGAATGCAGTGAGTGTGGGAAAAGCTTCTATAGCAGCTCAGCCCTTTCTAAACATCAGAGAAGCCACACAGGGGAGAGGCCCTTTGAATGCAGTGAGTGTGGGAAAACCTTCAATCGCAAATCGGACCTTTCTGCTCATCAGAGAATCCACACGGGGGAGAGGCCCTACGAATGCCGTGAGTGTGGGAAAAGCTTCACTCAAAGATCAAACCTTTCTAGACATAAGAGAATCCACACAGGGGACAGGTCCTACGAATGCCGTGAGTGTGGGAAAAGCTTCACTCAAAGATCAGCTCTTTCTAGACATCAGAGAATCCACCCAGGGGACAGGCCCTACGAATGCCGTGAGTGTGGGAAAACCTTCAATCGCAAATCGGACCTTTCTGCTCATCAGAGAATCCACACGGGGGAGAGGCCCTATGAATGCCATGAGTGTAGGAAAACCTTCAATTGCAGCTCAAACCTTATTACTCATCAGAGAATCCACACAGGGGAGAGGCCCTATGAATGCAGTGAGTGTGGGAAAAGCTTCTATAGCAACTCAGCCCTTTCTAAACATCAGAGAATCCACACAGGGGAGAGGCCCTTTGAATGCAGTGAGTGTGGGAAAAGCTTCACTCACAGCTCTCACCTTAATGGGCATCAGAGAATCCACACAGGAGAGAGGCCCTATGTATGCCGTGAGTGTGGGAAAACTTTCAATCACAGCTCGCACCTTCTTACCCATCTCAGAACCCACACAGGGGAGAGGCCCTATAAATGCCGTGAGTGTGGGAAAAACTTCATTTACCGCCAGCAGCTTATCAGCCATCAGAGAATCCACACAGGTATGAGACCCCATGGAAGCAGGGAGTGTGGGAAAACCTTGTCTTGCCACTGAGCCCATGTGAGCCATCAGAGAATCTGCAAGGGGGATCAACACCATAAACCCTCTAGGGCTATCGATACTTTCATACTTTTCCTGATTCCCACATAGTAACTTTTAAAAGCTGTTTGAACTGCATGAAGCACCGATATCCCTCAGCTTGGCCAGATGAATGGCCCATTTTTGCATTTTGCAGTTTGACCTCTTTGAGGTGGACTCATTTGTCCTTTCTATCAACTCCATTGTCCCTTGAGTAATTCAAGTGTGTCCTTCCCATAAGAAACAAGGGAGCATCAGAGTTATACCATTCCTCCTATTGCAGTTATTGTTAGAGTCACCAATGATACATATTGTATCATTGCCAATTGTTCTCAGGTTGCTCTGGGTTGTGCTGAAGAGCAGTTATCATGGGAACTTTTCATATTACATTTAAAAGAAGAGGAGCAGGGGCAGGAAAAAAGTGTCATTTCCGCTTCTGTGATACTGGAAGGAGATGTAAAAAGCGAGAGTCCTGTGGCACCTTATAGACTAAAAAATGTTTTGGAGCATAAGCAATATACCAAAACCTACAGGATAACACTTCAGTCTCCCTGGACACACAATCGCAGATTTAAAAATAGCCATCCTGCAGCAAAAAAACTTCAGACCCAGATTTCAAAGAGAAACTGCTGAGTTTCAGTTTATTTGCAAATTTGACACCATCAGCTCAGGATTCAACAAAGACTGTGAATGGCTTGCCAACTACAAAGGCAGTTTCTCCTTCCTTGGTGTTCACACCTCCACTGCTATAAGAGAGCCTCATCCTCCCTGATTGAACTAACCTTGTTATCTCTAGTCTGATTCTTGCTTGCATATTTATACACTCCGCTGGAAATTTCCACTACATGCATCTGACGAAGTGGGGATTCATCCACGAAAGCTTATGCGCCAATACGTCTGTTAGTCTACAAGGTGCCACAGGACTCTTTGTCACGTTGTACAGATCTGGACTAACACAGCTACCCCTCTGATACTTGAAAGGAGATGGGGTGACTCAGAGATTCTCTCCTTCCCCATCACGGCAAAACTTTTACCTTTTGACTGAGCCAGGCAGAGTTTATCGTCATCACATTCTACCCCTCCACTTCTCAAAATGTCATGTGATGAAGTGTTCTCAGTTGTCTGTGCTTGGAGATGATGCTTTGACTTATTTAATCCTGTACCAGAGTTGCTGTGACTCGAGATGAAAGTATCAAAGGCCTGGAAGGGGAATTCAAATGGATCCTAAACACAGTGTCATCATTTAGAGTTTAAATCCCAGGTTCCATCTATTGGTAAAGCCAATTCTGGCAAGGTAGCTGTTTTTTCCTCCATTATGGGGATGCTGGGATACTAAACATGTTGTAAATAACATAACTGGCTATGGAGACAGTGCTGAGCGAAGCAGATTTGAATGGATCAGAGGATAATGTGATGGGAGAATCTCTTGTCCTGATTCTAAATAATGAGATGTAACCTGCTCTGGAATTTCAATTTACACTTTCATTGTCATGTATTCTATCTCTCTGTGATCTGGGTTTCTATCTTTCTTGATGGCTGTGTGGTCGCACAATTAGATATTAGTTCAGCTCAGATTTATTGGAGAATTTAAGACAAATGACCATTTGCTAAAGTCATCATTTCTCCCTTCAGCTTTGCTTTTTCCCCATATCTCCATGATGACTTGGAGACAATTCAAGTGCAGTTCTGTCAACAGGAGAGAACTCTCCAGTTTACTGGCCATGGTAACAAAGACACAGCAGTGATTTAAAATCTCCATTCGGAAATGGTGAACAGCAGACCCCCCACTAACTGAGGGAAGTGCATATGAGCACAGTGTAGTTCAGTTATTTAAATCAATATTGTCTCAGATGGCTATGTCGGCAGGAGAAGCTATCCTGCTGTTGTAGCGCTATCTACTCAGGGGATTAGAGCTGTGTAACTACGTTGTTCAGCTGTGTTGATTTTTCACACCCCTGAGCAATAATTATACCGATAAATGTCTGTAGTGAAGACCAGACAGTTTTCTCTTGTGTTTTATGCATTTACATCGCTTCTCCCTTACCACCTACTTCTTGGAAAGATTTAAAGTGTGAAAAGAGAGGTATTTTTCCTCATGATGCAAACATTCCCACATAGGAGATGCCTTCCACCAACACGCATGGCAGAAGAACCATAGATATATGAACTCTCAGAAGTGTTGGGACAAACCACAACTTGAGCCATGGTTCAGTTGTTGGCAATGGGGATTAAAAGAAAACTAACGTATACGACAAGGATTTGTGATCTTTGAATATGTTATTGTTACCAATTAAAATGAAATGATAGGGGAAGTTATTGGTTAAAGAGTAAGAGACTGTGTGATTATCTGAATTATTTTGGAAAACTGAAAGTTGTCTTGTTTTTTTCTTTTTTTAGTCATACAGGAAATGATGGCTAATCTTCAAAAGTTAATTTGATTTAATTTACCCCCTCTAGTGTAAGGAGTTCTGGTAGAAAACCTCACTCCAAAAGTTGGGGTGGGAGAATAGGTGTTAGCGTGTAGAAGAGAAGATTGGGCCCGTATAGATTTTATTTTTTTGTAAATTTCAAATAGAGCATATTTTACTGAACTTCAAAGTCAATTTCTATTAAAGGAAAACTACTCGAGGAGACAATTTGTATAAGTTTTTACCCTGTAAACGGGTCGACTGACCCCTGCGGCGCCTCCTGCTGGTTACTCTGGGAATTAGCTTTGTTCAGCACCGGAGCGCCCTCTGCAGGCTGGTGATCCACCTGTTCTCAGGCCCCCGTGTCCCTCCCTGGACCCGGTGCCCCTTTTCTCCGGGGTGCTGCCCCCTGGCAGTAACCCCTTTTCACTCTGGGCTTCCCCTTTTGTCTCAGGGAACCCCCACCCTCTATCCCCACCTTGCCTCAGTATGTGGCTACTGTCAGTCATTGTCTAGCCCCACACCCTGGGGCAGACTGCAGTATCAGCCTATTCATCATTGGCAGGGTTGGGTTTGGACCTGCTGCTTTGGCCTACCCCTGGGCTGCCCTCTGCAACCCCCAGTACCCGTTGGCCTTGTGCTAGGCCGCAGCCTGGGGCTTTCCTGGCTAGAGCTCCTCAGCTCCTCAGCCTTTCCCCGGCCCTGCTTCGCCCTAGGTACTTATCTCAGCTCCTAAGCAGCCAGGCCCATCTCCCTCTGAAGGCAGAGAGAGACTGTCTGTGCTTCTGGCTTCCCTGGCCTTCTTATAAGGCCCTTGGCTCAGTTTGGGGCGTGGCCCCAGCTGCAGCCACTTCCCCAATCAGCCCAGCCTAAAGGCTGTTTTCTTGAGCCTCAGCCCCTTCCCAGGGCTGTTTTTAACCCCTTCAGGGCTGGAGCAGGGGTCCACCCTGCTACATACCCACTTACACTGTAAGGGTCACTGACTTCCCCACTTCTCTAATTTGCAAAGGAAAGGCCTGACATCTGTCACAGGATGTGTCCAGCAGGTAGGAAACTGCAGTTGTCAACCATCAATACCAAGGAAAAGGCTGAAGTCCACTGCCTTTCATATCAAAAAGCCATCTAACGGCTGGTCTACACTGAAAAGCTATGTTGACAGGGGTGTGAAAAATCCACTCCTCTGAGAGAAGTAGTTCATGTGAGCTGAGCCCCAGTGTAGACAGTGTTAGGTTGTCAGAAGAATATTTCCAGTGTTTGAAGGGTAGACACAGCTTTAGACAGGTTGATCCCCTCTGGGAAGCGAGTCATGACATCAATTCGTAGGTGAGAGAGCTGCTAGTATGGAGGGCTGAGCCAGGTATCCGATCACCTGGTTCAACTGAGGGAAAAGCTCTTAGTACCCATCAGTCCAAAGACTGAGGGAAATGGAGAGTTCCAACCATTGTCATTTTAGTATTTTATTGTTCCTCTCTCTGTTTTTTGTGCTGGCCTTTCTGTTATATCAGAGTGTGGCTGTATAGCTCAGTGTATGTGTGATAAAGGCTCTTTGGTGCCAGTTGGCAAAGAGGTCAAAGTAATTCACAAGAAACTCCTGTCTCAGACCCGACAAACTCATCCCACCTAATGCACTGATTTTTATGATATTTATCCAGGAAGCATAGCAGTGAGATCTGTACTGAAACCTTGTAAATTATTGTTACTCCTGATCACTTCAAGAGGTGGGTATGAGTCCTATTGAAGGAGTAATGTAAGTATATGGAACATTATGCCCATATAGTATTGTCATGAAAGTGAGTCACCCCAATCACAGGTCTTGTTGGGGACAGCCCATTCAAGTGGGAGGGAATTGTCACCCGTCCCTTGCTAGCCAGTTATGCGATGTATTGCTGCATTGTCAGCCTTTGCACCAGCCCAGAAAAGCCAATGGAAAACTATCAAAGACAAATTATAGACATCGAAACCCTGTGGAAGTGAAAAGGACAATATGACAATGAGGAAATGGTCCTTCCTGAGAATATACACAAAAGACTGATTCAGTTTATGACAGGGTGGAGAGAAACACTCTGGGTCCATTCACCAAGGAGATCACTAATGACCAGTGGTGCTTCAAGAAAGGCAGAGGCCTGGCTCCTAGGGACTAGCAATCACTGCAATAGACTGTCACCTCACACGTCAGTCTATTTAGATAGGGAAGGGAGCTATTAAAGTGTAGGTTGCATTTTGTGATTTTGTTTTGTTGGTAATGGTTGGTTTCCATCACTCACATTTGTTTCTTTTTAAATCTCTGTCCCGTGGTAAAGAAATTTTTGTTTGTTCGATAACTGTGCTCAAGTGCTGTGTGTGATACCAGTAAAACTGGTAACCTGGGATGTACCATTGCTTTGGGCAGAGAGGATCTGGGATTTTTCTGAGCCCTGGTCTAACCTAGGGGAGGGGATCGATCTAAGTTATGCAACTTCAGCTACATGAATAACATAGCTGAAGTCGATATACTTAGATCGACTTACTGTGGTGTCTTCGTCGCGGTGAGTCGACTGCTGCAGCTCCCCCGTAGACTCTGCCTGCGCCTCTCACTGAGCTGGAGTACAGTCGAGGGGAGAGCACTCGGGGATCGATTTAGTGCATCTACACTAGATGCTATATATCCAGGGGTGAGCTGGAGCCGGTACGCACGGGTTCGCGCGAACCCGTTGTTAAATTTAGAAGCGGTTTTAGAACCGCTTGTTAACTAGCTTCCCTGCGAGGGAAGCTTTGATGGGCTCTGCCTGGGAAGCCTGTAATTCCTCCTCCCGGCCGCCGGGGGCGCTGCGCTGTGCTGCGAGAGCCATGTGAGCTGCCTCCTGGCCCTGCTGCTGCTGCTGCTCTTTGGCGCTCTGGCCCTGGGGCTCCGGCTGCTGCCGCTCCCAGCCCCCCCCCCCCCAGTGTGAGTATCTGCGCCCCTCCCCCGCCTTCCCTGCCCGCAGCCACCCTCTGCCCCACCCCCTGCCCCCAGCCAGCCCCTGCCCCAGCCGCCCCCTACCCTACCCTCTGCCCCCAGCCACCCTCTGCCCCACCCCCTGCCCACAGCCACCCGCAGCCAGCCCCTGCCCACAGCCAGCCCCTGCCCACAGCCACCCGCAGCCACCCCCTGCCACAGCCGCCCACAGCCACCCGCAGCCACCCCCTGCCACAGCCAGCCCCTGCCCACAGCCACCCGCAGCCAGCCCCTGCCCACAGCCAGCCCCTGCCCACAGCCACCCCCTGCCCACAGCCAGCCCCTGCCCCCAGCCAGCCTCTGCCCCACCCCCTGCCCACAGCCACCCGCAGCCAGCCCCTGCCCACAGCCGCCCTCTGCCCGCAGCCAGCCCTTGCCACAGCCACCCCCTGCCTGCAGCCAGCCTCTGCCCACAGCCGCCCGCAGCCACCCCCTGCCCACAGCCACCCGCAGCCCGCCTGTCTGCATCACCTGCCCACAGCCAGCTCGTGTCACTCCCTGCCTCCAGCTAGCCCTGCCCCACGCCCCTATCTGCAGCCAGCCCCACATCCACTGGTGCCCTGCAGTTCCCAGGGCAGTAACCCTGCACACCTGCTTCAATGAGGGGGGGCAGGGAGCAGCTGGGACCCTCACATGTGCACACCCTAGAGTGACCAGACAGCAAGTGTGAAAAATCGGGACGGGGGTGAGGGGTAATAGGATCCTATATAAGAAAAAGACCCAAAAATTGAGACTGTCCCTGATCACCACCCACACATGTGAAACGGAGCTCATTTCTAGTTCAGCCCCATCTTTTTAAAAAAGAACTTTAGGTAGGGTTAAAATACATCTGTATTTTCCTGGACATGTCAGGCTTTTCGGTTCTTAATCACCTCCTGGGAAAATATGGACATATGGTAACCCTATTGGTACAAAAAATACATGCTGTCGCACATCCCTTAAATCAGAACTTTTTATAGGGAACCCTTTGTTAAATCAGAACTTTTTATAGGGAACCCGTTGTTAAGATTTTGGCAGCTCATCACTGCGCACTCTCACTATATTGTGGCCGCGGTGACTCTTCGATAATACTCCCGCGCATTACATACAGCCTGACCGTGGGAACTCGATGATGACGTCATCACACAGAGCCCGCCAAAATCGACCAATTCAGTGTTAGCTTCGGACTATAAAAGGCCCTCCGCAGCACAGGACAGGCACCAGTGATCTGGCATCTTCGGACCGTGACACTGGCCCTCAGAGCTCCGTGCTCTCTCGGTTACTCGAGCTTTTTGCTCCGCCGTTTTCACGGCGCACCTCGCTGCTTTGCCAGGACCCGATGACTTCGCCCCCTTGGACCAGGATCGACGCCTTCGCCCCTTTGGACCAGGACCGGCGTCTTCGCCCCCCTTGATCCTGGACCGGTGACTTCGGCCCCTCGGACCAAGACCGACATCTGACGAAGTTTGTAATAATTGTTTATTTTTGGACATCCATGGCGCCAAAACGACGAAAGTGCGTCTTCAATGACGAGTTAAAATCGAAATATACATTCATCAAAGCAAGTACTAATAATGACAATAGTGAGGTGGAATGTGTAAAATGCAGAAGTATATTTTCTATTGCAAACAGTGGAAAAACCAACATTGAAAACCACATACAAACAGTCAAACATAAACGGGCCGTGTCTGCAGCAATTGCAAGTACGAGTGTGACATCATATTTTAAGAAAAAACAATTTGAAGATGCTGAAAGAAAACTAGCTGCAGCTGAAGGTTTATGGGCGTACCACACAGTAATGCATAATCACTCATTCCGATCAATGTATTGTACCTGCAAACTGATTAAAACATGTTTTGATGCCAGGTTTACATGTTCTAGAACAAAATGCGAGGCAATAGTTACCGATGTGCTGGTGCCTTATGAGAAACAGTTATTGGAAGAGGATTTAGATGCTGCAAATTTTATTTCTATTTATTCTGATGCATCAAACCACAGGGAAGTAAAGTTGATTCCCATAATAATAAGATATTTTTCATACCAGTCTGGAATACATGTCAAATTTTTGGAAGTAAGAAATTTGCCAGGCGAAACATCTGACATAGTTACTGATTATATTTTGGAAGTATTAAAAAAGTATCATTTAGATACCAAGGTACTTGAATTTTGTGCTGACAACACCAATACTAACTTTGGAGGAATGCGAAGAAGTGGGAAAAATAACATTTTTACCAAGCTGAAATCAAATTTGGGTGGAAGAGAGCTTGTGGGAATTGGTTGTGCCACTCATATTTTGAACAATGCTATACAAACTGCAGCCGACTGTGTACCAATTGATGTGCATACTTTCATCACCAAGATGTATTCATACTTTTATATATATACAGTGCGCGTTAATGAATTGAAAGAATTTTGTGAATTCGTGGACATCGAATATAAGAAAGTCTTGGGATACAGTGCCACACGATGGTTGGCATTACGACCTGCGATTGAGCGCGTCCTACAAATATATCCTGCCTTAAAATCATATTTTGCCTCAAACAAGAAGAGCCCCACAATTATCACAAATTATTTTGATAATTCAGAGACAGAGTCTTGGCTTTACTTTTTGCATAACGTGTCATCAATGTTCCACAATGCTTTTTTGAAAATAGAAGGACAGGAGATTTCTATTATAGAAACTAGCAATATTTACAGTGACTTAAAAACAAAATTAGCTGACAGAAAAGCAAACGTTTTCTTGCCGTTACAGGTGCGGCAAAATTTGAAGCAGCTTGAGGAAGAAGGCATATTAAAACCTGCTATTTTCAAAGAAAAAGTGGTAGAATTTTATGACACATGTATTCAATATCTAGAGGAATGGGAAGGACCTATTCCTTCCAAAAAATTCAATTGGGTTTTGTTAAACACTAAACTCACCCATGACAACATTCAAGTTTGCAGTGATTACATTCTTCAGTATTTTTCTGAAATCAATTTAGTAGAAGATGAACTGTTTGATGAAACCTGCTTTTTCCTGCGCTACATTACAGATGAAAAAATTACTCACTGGAGACAAAATTCTGTACCAGTATCGAACAGATGGATTGAAATATTCAAAGCCTTCAGTGAAAATGATGTTTCCTACAAAAACATTGGCAAATTGGTAGAATATTGTCTCTGTTTACCAGGAACCAATGCACCTGCCGAACGTCTTTTTTCTTTGATGAACAATATCTGGTCCAGTGATAAAACTCAATTACATGTTGAAACTTTGAAATGTTTGCTAATTACTAAATATAATTTTAACCAAACTTGCATGGAATTTTATAAAAACATCCAGGAAAACGAATTATTATTAAAATCAATCCACTCTTCACAAAAATATAAGAAGCAAAATTAGGAATGTAGATTAAGTACTTTTGTACCATTTTTTATTAAAACCATTTTGTTTTACTGCTACACTTGTTTCTTTATTACTTGGATCCCAAAATCCTAAGTATACAATTATGTACTAATCTACCCATATCAAATATTTGTTTGTTTTTTTCGCAAAATTACTTTCATAATATATAATATATAAATAAAAGAAGTACATTTTATTGTATTCTTTCACTTAAAGAAAAAAAAAAAGATAAGCATACTCCGCAATATTTTTTCAGCTTATATTCTACGACAGCGACTATTACTCATGCTGGCTGAGCTATTTTAAATGTCCTGGTTTTAAATTTGAAAAAAATGGTCACCTTAAGCATTGGGAGCAGCATCTGATGTTTTCCTGTCTAGCCGGCTTGCTGCCTAGAACGAACGCTCCTTGAGTGGGGTGATCCACAGGGAGTAGCTCAAACCTCCAAAGTGCCTGGCCAGGGAGAGGACATTGGCACAGCAAGGGAGGGGTGTGGCAGTGACATCACAAAGGCCTTTTGCAGGACCTCAGCCTATTGGTCCAAGGTGGTGGGGAGGTGGTGACCTCACAGAGAGATGCTGACATCAGCCAGGCAGGACCGGGGCGAGAGGCCAGGGAAACCTCAGAGACCCCTGTGGCTTTGCTTCAGCAAGTCTCCTTCTCCAGGTCTCTCTCTGAGGACTGAGAGAGTATTCGGGTTCACGGACGTGAGTGCCAGGAGGAACCTCTTTCGAGTTTTCTCCTTCCCCTGTTAGTGATTTTACTAGAAAACAGCCGTCTCTGTTTAGAAGGTAAGAGCCTCCTCGAGGTTTGAAACCTGTTCAGTCTGATCCACCTGGTGACAGTTGAATTCTAGGCAGGGAAAACATGAGCTTAAGGAAGCAGAATTTTATTCCGCACATGGGATTTTGTCCAGTGGTGAGCTTTAGCCGGTTCGCACTGGTTCGCGCGATCCGGTTGTTAAATTTAGCAGCCCTTTTAGAACTGGTTGTTCCAGGACAACCAGTTCTATAAGGGCTTTATTTAACAAAAGCTCCGGCCCAAGTTCACTTACCCCTCCTCTCCTGCTCCGCCCCCTTTCTCCTCCCCCTCCCCTGCTTCCCGCGAGTCAGATGTTCGCGGGAAGCCTGAACAAGCAGCAGGCAGGTAGGCAGGCAGGTAAGCTGGGGCGCGGGGGAGGGGAGGTGCGGCTTGGTGGTGCGGCAGGGCTCGGCTCCTGCCCCGGCCCTGCGGTCCGGCCGGGCAGCGCGGCGCGGCAGGGCTCGGCTCCTGCCCCGGGGTCGGGCCGGGCGGCGCGGCAGGGCTCGGCTCCTGCCCCGGGGTCCGGCCGGGCGGCGCGGCGGGGCTCGGCTCCTGCCTTGGTGTCAGGGTCCCAGCCCCAGCCCAGCTGGGCCCCCATTTTCAGGCAGCAAGGTAAGGGAGCAGGGAGGGCAGGGGAGTTGGGGGGGTGGATTAGTGTCAGAGCGGTCAGAGGGCAGGGAACAGGGGGATTGAACGGGGGCAAGGGTCCCGGGGGGGCAGTCAGAAAGGAGCAGGGGTTGGATGGGGCGGTGGGGGGCAGTTAGGGGTAGGGATTCCAGGGACAGTCAGGGGACAGAGAGAAGGGGTGGTTGGATGGGGTAGGGGCCCCGGGGTGCCATCAGGAATGAGAGAAGGGGTTGGATGGGGTGGCAAGGGGCAGTCAGGGGACAGAGAAGGGGGGTGGATAGGGCATGGGGGGGCTGTCAAGGAACATGGGGGGGTTGGATGGGACAGGAGTCAGGGGAGGGGCATGACCCCTCATGGGGTGAGGAGGAGGGAACCGGTTGTTAATATTTTGGCAGCTCATCACTGATTTTGTCCCTTAGAATCACTGTGGACATTGGGGTTTGAGCTTTTTGTTTCACCTTTTCCTCCATCCCTCCCTCCCTCCCTCCTTTCTCTTCGTTTCTTGCTTTTTTTGTCCTTTCTCCTGTTCCCCTCCCAACATCAGGAGGGAGGGGTGTGTGTGTGTGTGTTGCAAGGGAGTGCTCTGCAGCTCCCACTGTGGGAGGTCCACCCAAAAATGTGGGGCTGAAATAGTGCTCGGGCAGTGATCCCCACCAGTGACCTGGGCCATCCTTTGGGCTCTCTGGTGAGAACCCTCCGCCTCCCGTCCTCAGTCTCTACCCTGATTGGCTGAGCAGGGGGTTATTGACAGGGAGGAGACTCAGGTCCTTGTTGTTCTCTTTCAAGACCAAGGAAATAAGTCAGAACCAGTTCTGTGTTTGATGAATTTTGCTGCTTCTCTGCATTAATGGTCTCTGAGCAGTTCATGATTCTCTCTAACATTGCAGTTCTCAAATACTTGCTGAATAATTCCTGTGCACTGTTGTTGGGCTGGAGCTCATCTGAGAGCACTTTATTCAGGTCATTCAATGTCTGAAATTCAAGATCTGATGGTTAGTTTGAAAATCAGGGCTCTTGGGTCCTATTCCCAGCTCTGCCCCTGCCTGGGCGTGTGACCTCAGACAAGTCAATTCTCCTTTCTCAGCCTGAGCTTCTCCCTCTTTCAAGTAGGGATAATAATGATCCGCTCCTACCTACCTCACGGTGTGTGGAGGCAGGGCCGGCTCTAAGTTTTTTGCCGTCCCAAGCAAAAAAAATTTTTGGCTGCCCCCTCCCCAGCCCTGGGCACCCCCTGCACCTCCCTGCCACCCCAGACCCGGGCTCTGCCCCCTCCACCCACACCCCCTGCCACCCCAGCCCTGGGCTCTCCCCCCCCCCACACACACCCCTGCACCCTCCTTCTGCCCCAGCCCTGGGTCACTGGTAACTTGCTCCCAGGGTGGGTCATTCAGCAGGGATTTTGGATGTGCACAGAACACAGACAGGATTGGTTCCCATA
This sequence comes from Mauremys mutica, assembly GCF_020497125.1. Lineage (NCBI taxonomy): Eukaryota > Metazoa > Chordata > Testudines > Geoemydidae > Mauremys > Mauremys mutica. Next base: position 4,074,628 of record NW_025423255.1, read on the forward strand.
GAGTTACAGAACTGCAGTAAAGTGGAACAATTTTCAGCTTGTGTAATTGGAGGAGATCTGGATGCATATTATAAGACTGTCCTCCATAAATGAGGAAAAGTTGAGGTGCCTTTATTATTCTTTTGTTCCACTCCTTCTTTCTCTGGGGAATTTGCCAATGCAATATCACTGTCTTCCTTTTAAACAAATAAAACAAAAACAAACAAAATGGCAATGGCTGTTGAAAATTGCAATTCCAGTCCTAATAACCCCTGGGAAGCATTTCTTGCTCAATTTTATCCTACTTTTTGTACAGCAAATGACAGTGGATCAGCATATTTGATTTGGGAGAAATGAAGTAACAGCTGCCCAAACTGAGCCTGAGCACTCCTGAATGTTGAGGTGTTCAGATCTGGAAGGCAGGCGCTAGATTCCCTTTCTGAACATTAACTAAATCTGGAAAGGAAAAGTCAATTCCTGCTTCCATGGCTCAGGAGTGGAAATCCTGCTACGTGCCTGGTGCTGTATCTAGAGCTGCCCAGGTCCAGCAGAGCCTCCCCTCCCTCACTTTTCATTTTAAATTCTGGTGGGAGCCACGTACCTCCCTTGCCAGGCTTCAGCTAGAGAGGGGCCCTGTCCATTTAGCCCCCCCCCCAGTTCCTTCTTTGGGGGCTGCCAGGTGAGGTCACACCAGTATCCCTCAGCCCGTCTGGGGGTGTCTTCTGAAGGGGATGTCTGGGCAAAGCTTTCTCGTCCAAAAAGTCGGTGGATGCAGGGGGGCGCCATTTTCAGTAGTTTAATGTTTGGTACTGCAGTGAGTGACTGCTGGGTGCAGTGAAATAGTGACCCCCCTGGGGCTTTGAATGAGGCTTTACACTTGGGGGGGGTGTGGGGGCAAGTGGGGAGCAGGTGGGCGAGCGGGTGGGCGAGTGGCGGGTGGGCACAGAGGTGAGCAGTGAGCCAGCAGGGGCTCTAGGGGTGGGCAGGGGGGTTTCTGGCAGGGGAGGGAGGAGGTGAAAGGAGGGGAGTGGTGGGTGGAGGACTGATTAGCAGGAGATGCAGCAGGCCAGCGGGGGGCTAGCGGGTGAAGAGGGGTGTGACGGTGAGATCTGGTCACCCTATGGGGGCCGTTTCTTCTCCCTCCCCCAAACCTTCCTTTTCAGCCCACAGCTGTTTCGGGGGGGGCGGCGCTGGGGAAGGAGGGTTTGTTTCTGTGGGGCGGGCGGTGCTGCGGGGGGGTTGTTTCCACAGGGATGGGTGGCGCTGGGGGGGGTGTTTCAAGGGGGCTGGGTGGCACGGGGGGGACAATTTTATATTCTTGCCTTGGGTGTAAAAATAGCTAGTTACGGCTCTGGGACCCCATATTGCGCTAGGTGCTGTACAATCCCTGGCCAACACTGGGACACCCAGGGGGTTCCCCTCAATTTCCCTGAGCCTCTGCTGCCCAACTGCTTCTGACTCCATCTGGATCACCCACGCTCACAAAAAACCCACCTTTCCAAACTGTCCTTCTTTCCCTGCCCCCTGATTCTGCTTTCACACCCTGGGCCCATCTGCTCTCTTCGTCCCTCCCCCACCCCCAGGTGAGCAGAGATGGAGGCAACTTCACCCACTGGAGCCAGCCCCAGCGAGCGCTGCAGCCCGCCTGGGGGGGGGGGTGTTTGCAGACACAGGAAGGGAGCAGCTGGGAGCGGTGGGTGCTGGGAAGAAGGAGGCAGGAGAACAAATCCCAGGGGCGGGGCAGCTCCTGGGGGCGGGGCTCTGGCACAGCCCAGGGGCGGGGCAGCTCCTGGGGGCGGGGCTCTGGCACAGCCTGGGGGCGGGGCAGCTCCTGGGGGCAGGGCTCTGGTACAGCCCAGGGGCAGCTCCTGGGGGCGGGGCTCTGGCACAGGCCGGGGGCGGGGCAGCTCCTGGGGGCGGGGCTCTGGCACAGCCTGGGGGCGGGGCAGCTCCTGGGGGCAGGGCTCTGGCACATTGTGATGCAGGAGCCCGGGCTCAGCAGCTGCTCCCTGGTGGCCACGTGCTGCCAGCAGCGCTGGAGCCGCCCGGGCCGGAGCGGAGCTGCTGTTCTCAGCTGCAGCAGGAGCTGCCCCCGGCCCCGCTGGGCTCCAGGTGGGGACAGAGCCTGGGGCCCGGGGTTCCCCTGGGTGCGGCTGGCGGGGCGGGAGGGGAGGGGAGAGGCCGGAGCTGCAGGCGGGGAAGGGCGGGGGGGGCAGGCGGGGGGTTGATCGGTCTCTGGGCACCAGGGGAGCCCCCGGGCAGAGTGTGTGTGTGAGTGTCCCGGGCCCAGGTGTGCGCAGGGGGGGAGCCCCGGCACCCCAATGCCCTGAGCCCCGGCTGGGGAGGCTGCTCCCCCCCTCCCGTGGGGGTTCCGGGGGGGGGGAGGCTGCGGCGGCTGCAGGCGGGTGCTCGGCCCCCCCCGGGGAATGACCCGCTGCCGGCAGCTTGTGGTGCCTCCTCCGCGGAGCTTTTCCCTGGGGGCGGCCTGGGCGCAGCTGCGATCAGCTGTTTGCTGGGCAGGCTCTGCTCCGCTGCTCCCCCCCCCGCTCCTGGGGGGCTGAGTGAGCCCCCCCCAAACAGCCCCAGGGGTCGGTGGGGGGGCAGGGCCAGCAGCAGCAGAGCCCCCCCGCTCCCTGGGGCTGCCCCGCCCCGCTCGGGCTGGGGGCTCTGCCAGGGCCCCCGCGTGAATCGCTGCTCCCTGCCCGCCAGGCTCGGCTCCGGCCACAGCAGCGGCGGGTGCCCGGGGAGCCCAGCTGGGCTGGGGCTGGGGGAGGTTGGGGGGAGGAGACGCTCCAGATACCGGCGGGGGGCGGGGGGGGGGAGCCGAGCTGGGGAGGGGGGAGGAGAAGCCCCGAACTTGGCTGGAGCCACGCGGGGGGGGGGAGGAGAAGCCACGGGCCCTGCAGGAGTTGCACTGGGGGGGGGATGGAGGGGGCGAGGAGCCACCCTGGGGCAGGGAGGAGAAGCCCGGACCCTGGCAGAAGATGTGGGGCTGAAGTCCCCGGCTCGGGAGCCCCAGCCACCTTAGTAGCAGAAGTTGCAGGGCCGAAGCCCTGACCCCCCTCTGTGTGTGGAGCTGGCCTGAGCCCCTCTCGCTCCCATCCCCCCTGTGGAGCTGGCTCCCACTCTCCGGCGGTGGGGAAATTCAGCCCCAATCTCCCCATGTTGGTATCTCCATTCCCCCCCCATCACCCAGCCATGAATGGATTTAGCCCAGGAGGCAGGGTCACTGTTGGCCCCATTGGGCAGGTGGGATCTAGGGCACAACAAGGTCAAGTGAGTTTCCGAAGGCTAAGCAGGGAGTCTGTGGCAGAGCAGAGACTCAAACCCAGAACACCTGAGCCTGAGTCCTGTGCCTTAACCACTAGGCAACCTTCCCCCAAAGGAGAGGGAACCTCCTCCGCCACTTTGAGTGTGTGGGTGGGAGCAGGCACTAGACAGAGCTGCCAGGAGGTGGGGAGGGGGGTTGGATAGTTGTGGGGGTGATTAGTGGGTGGGGGGGGGTCTCTGGAGGGGGCGGTCAGGGAACAAGGAGCAGGGGGGGTTAGGGGTTCTGAGGGGGGCAGCCAGGGGGCAGGAAGGGGGAGGCAGTGGATGGGGTGGGGCTAGGGCGGGGTTCCCTGGGTGCACACCCTAATGAAATGTGCTGCACATGCCTGTGGTCACGGGGGTGAGCTACTTGCATCCTTTTCCTGTTTGTGCCGTTTCTTTCCCTCTCAAAACCAGATAACAATTCTCTCTGGTTCTTCCTCTTCTCTCTCCCCTCCCCACATGTGGCTAGAAAATCCAAGGAGATTCCCTCGCTTTCCCTACAATTATTGACTCTCTAGTCTCTCATTTTCCCTATTTTCTCCATAATTCTTAAATTCTCCTCAGCTTTGGGATGTGAACCCAGCCCGTTTATCTGCAGCAATTTGTCCTTGGGTAGGTGGAATTTGCTGTCCTGTGTCACTCCCCCAGCGTGGGTCGGGGTTAGTTGGTGCTGGCTGGGGGAGCCCGCAGACACGGCTGCCTCTGGGGGGGAGATGGGGGGGCCGATCTCTGCCAGCAACAGGACATGGCCGCACAGGAGGGGAAGGGAGGAGCCAGTGTCCCTATGGAGCCTGCCCAGCCCCTTTGGTTCTGCTCCTTTCCAGCATTTTGTTCAGAGACTTTATTACTGGGGAGGCTGAAAAATCTCCCTGTGGGCTTAGCCTGGCAGGAGGGGCCAGGTTTCCCCTGGAATAAAGAGCTGGAGCATGTTCCCAGCATGGCAGAACCTAGGCTGTGTCTCTGCAGGGAAAGATCCTGGGGGAATCGTGATGTGACATGAACTAAAGCCTGTTCTGAAACCCCCGCAACTGCCCTTCTCACCCTGCCAGGCTGCAAGATGTCGTCCATGTTTCGCTCCAGCTCGTCCCATCCTCCCGTGGGACAGGGAAGGGAAATGGCTGCAGAGGATCCCGTCCAGGTAGGGGTTATTGGGGAGTTGCTGGTGGGTTCCTGCTGGAGGGAGAGGGATACCAAATGCACCAGAGGAGGGAGGCTTGGGCAGTCTGGTTTGGGGGTTGGAGTTTGCCAAAAAATTCCCAGGGTGGAGAATGGGAGGAGGCCAGGGTGTAGCAAACCCGTTTGGACTTGTTCAATATGCGGCTTCCATTCTAGGAACAGACCCACGAGGTAAGAGGGTGGAAATGCTCTAATTTGTGGGACAGGAAACAACCCCCCTCGGTGGGGCTAGGAAAATGGGCCAGTATCCCAGGGCTGGAGCCCGACCTCATTAACCAGCGGCTGCTGTGAGATGTGAGGGGGCACCCACCAGGGAGGCTGAGGGGGGGGGGAGGTTCTTAACCTTTTTCTTTCTAAGGCCCCCAACGTGCTATAAAAACTCCACGGCCCTGCATGTGCCTGGTTCTCTGCATATCACTATCATGTATGTGACTCAGTAAGATTTGACTCCATCACTGCTATTAGTATCATACTTGGAGCTGCGTTTATTTTCATAGAAATTTTAAGTTACTTTACAGACAGATTTAAAAATACAGTCTAAAGATAAATGATCTTCATCTGCACAGTGTCTAAAGTTTTGAGTTTAGCTATTTTTTTTCAAATGAGCCCTGCTCAGGTAAGTACAAGCAAAATGTACAGTCTGTTATTTGATTGTACCATTGTAAATAACGAATGACAAAGCACAATACGGCAATAACAGTAATAATGATAATTACTCCAGCCAGGACAGGTGAGGCGTTTTAGAACTCGTTTCTCAAAGAACTGAATTTAAGCATAAGACAGAAATAAAATGATGAAATTCAGAGATCAGTTAAAAAGCTAAACTACCAGCACTGTCATCCTGACCGAATGTGAAAGAATAAAATTATGGAGACTACATGTACTTTGTGCATTTTGACAGGAAGTAACAACAGTAACTGAAGTGTCTGTTGTGGGGTGTGTGTGTGTGTTGGGGGGGAGTGTGAGACACACCCGCTGTCACTCCCAGCCCAGCGGCACTCACTAGTCCGAAGGCTCGTTCACACGGCAGCAGGGGCCAGCAGCCCCCACTCCTGACCCAGAGGCAGCAGCACAGAATCTTGTCCCCCCAGCTCAGCTCAGCAGAGACTGGGCACAGAGGCAGGAGGGTGGGGCCACCCCGACATCAGCAAACCCCTCCCCCACCCCGCACAGCACAGGAGGCTCCTGGGAGCAGCTTGGCTGGGGCAGCTCCAAGTGGGGGGAGGGGGCAGGGCTGCAGGAACAGCTGCAGGGGCAGACAGCTGAGGAGAAGTGGGGGGAGGAGAGACAGGACACCCCTGCTGGAGGAACCCCCTCAGCAAGGCCCCCCTGGACCCTCATGTCGTCTGCCCCCCACTAAGTCTGGCCCCGTCCAGCTCTTCACAATGAGAACAGCGCTGGGCTCCCTGCCAGCGAGCTCTCCCTGCACCTGCCAGGGCCTCCATCTCCTGTGTCCGTCTGTGGCTAGTGGGGGGGGATGGATCTGCTGGGAGAGACAAGGGGCTCTCGCTTCGTCCCCTCCCCCTGGCGTTTCCTGGCTGCTCTGAGCGGGGTGGGATGGGACTCTGTTGAGTATCATCCACCAGAGCTTCCATTTGATTGAAAGTGTGAGTGGGGCAGTAGGTACCGAGTGTTGGACTCTTGCTCTTTCAGGGGCCGGTGACCTTCGAGGAGGTGGCTGTGCATTTCACCAGGGAGGAATGGGCTCTGCTGGACCCTGTTCAGAGAGCCCTCTACAGGGATGTCATGCAGGAGAACTATGAGACGGTGACCTCGTTGGGTAAGGAGTCCTGTCCCCTGGGTTATTAGAAGCTGTGGGGTCTCTAAAGAACCTGAGTAGTAATAACTTTATTGCTTTATTCATCATACAAGTTTTGACAAGTTTCCTTCCCCCCTTTTTTTGCCTCATCTCCCACCCACTAGAATAATTTTTAGACATTTGTCATCAGTCATTTTGAAATTGCATTTAATGTGTCCTTATTGGCTACATTAGCAACTACATTAATAACTGTTTTTAAAATTAATTAATAAAATTATAAATAAATAAAAAAATTAAAATATTTTAAAAATTATTAAAAAATAAATAATTTAATTAATAAAATAGGTGTGTGACTGATGCATGGCTTGTGTGACAGTCAGATGATCTCATCTTTTGATATATGTGAGTATAATGTTGCTATTCAGGACCCCACGGGTGAAGGGAGAACAGAGCTGTGGGAGGGGAGGAGAAGGGGGGAGTAGATAATTCTGGGGTGCCCAGATACGGGGAGGGTGTGTGCAGGGTTAGAGCTAAGAAGCAGCAGGGAGGTAGGAGGTTGTGAGAGACGAGGAGGGAACACAAGAAGCTCCCAAGGTGCCGGGAGGTGGTGCCGGCTGAGAGTAATGGGATGAAGGGGAGGGGAGTGTGGAGGAAGGGCACCCAGGAAGTCGGCTGGGTGGGTCAGTGGGAGGGAGGAGAGGTTTGGGGATCTGGAGCTGTGGGGGATCCCAGACCTTTAACCCTGAATCCCTACCGAAGCCTTGTTGCTTTAGAGCCCACACTCCAGTTTTATTTCTGTTCAGTTTCACTTCATTATACATTTCCTCCCCCAAATATTATTTTAACTCTTGACCTCCCTCTCATTACCCCCCTCCTCACATAACCTCCCCATCTCTGTGCACAGCGACCCCGGCCACCGATCCTGAGTCCTTGCTGCATCCTCCCTCCCAGAGCAGGGCCCCTACCCAGGCACAAATGGGCACTTTGTTGATGATGTCACAGGGTGGTGGTGTAGCCTGTACAGTTTTTACACCTATAAGATGACGTATTGGGGCACAACTTGCCCTTGTACATGGCTACTCACAGTTAATTGAGAAGATGGAATTTGGTGAAACACACAGAAACTTGATTAAATACAGACAGTTATAACTGAAATCACAGGCAAGGATCAATCCACGTAACAGTTAGACTAAGAGCAGTATAGTAAAGAGGCGCTTGCACTGTGCGGACGTACAAGTTATGACACCAATGGAAACAAAGATCGAGGGGCAAGGGAGCCCGTCAGAAGGGAGGCCCTGCTTCAGTTTACACTCTCTCGGGGACCTGACAAAATGAAAAACTGGTCACTAGGGGAGGTAATTTATCCACTTCCTTATGGTAATAGGATGGCGATATACCACATCTGCTGCTTTGCTCTGATTACAATAATGTCAATAGCTGCCCCAACCCATATGTGGCCTTTGGGAAGTCCATAATTTAGCATCAAGCCTTAATACTCATGATTTACATCACTTAGTTATTAATAATCCCAATATATAAATGTGTCCAACTGCTGAGATCCTGCATAGCAACCTAATTGCTAAAGCCCACCCCAAACATCCTTCTTTCAGAATCCTGTGGCGTATTGCACCTGTTTGTAGTTACTCCTTAGTCTGTCAAAATGAGGGTGTGAAATATCTGACCTGGGATTCTCTCCTTAGGGGCCTGGTCAGGTAAATCCCAGACTTCAGCAGAACTTCTCCCACAAAGCCTCCGCCTCATATAAGGCCCTTAACTGTAGCAAGCTGAATAACCCATTTCTTTATGTTCACCTCCTTGCCCCTCCACGCATGTTCCAAGCTAATAAGCAATTCTCTGAGAATGACATCTTACCTCTAGCGAGTATGAAATTGCCCACAAGACGTGAGACTGGGTCATAGATCGTAAACTCAGGTCGGGGTCAAGAAGAGTGAGAGTTTGGAGAGAGTCTTGTCCCCCCTCTCCCCATCTGCAGCAGCCACAAGCTGTCTTCCCTCCCGGCTCCTTGGATCTCTGAGCCGGTCCCTCCTGAGGCTGCCTGGCCCAGTTCTTGTTTCTGACCTTCTCCTTTTCCGGAAGAATTAGAGGCTGTTGCTCCTGAATGTTAGTGTGTAATTCCCCAGCCTTCTCCTCCCACTGGGGGAGTTTAATTTTCCCTCCCATTACACCTGAGTCACTAGATTTCCTAATGCCCCAAAATGTGCTTTTGCAATGTCACAGTTCTGGGGTAGCGAAGCCTTTCACCTGCCTCCATGGTCTGCTCAAGGAATGGCCCCTCAGGTGTCAGGCCTCCAGCCAGCCCCTCTCTATGGGCAGGGACCCACATGCCTCTCCTTTTTGACCAGGGTGTGAGGATTGCAGCTTGTCCTCCACTGTGTTCACTGGACTAACGTCCAGTTCCTGTGCTTTGCTTTCTCTCCGGGGGCTGTGAGCAGTGTGTCTGAGATAGAGGTGGGACTTTTGGTGATACTTGTATGATGTCAGTACACACCTCAGTTTCCCTCTGTGATTGGTATTGCTGTGATTAGAACGAGCAGGAGACAGTGTTACTACCCCCTTGCCCTCAACCTGAGTTTTCCTTGTGAGTCACTGCCTTCACTTACCCCTCACTAAGCCCCACAGGTCACTCGAACATACGCCACCAGGGTGCTGACAACCCCCATGGCAAGAACACGCCCTTGGGCACCTTTGCTGACCAAGCCTACAACACTCAGCACGGAAATGAGGCAGAATTGCCCCCCAAGTTTCACATGCACCTCTCTGCATAGCACAGGCACAGCTCTGCCCAGCTGCTGCAACCCATTCCTCCATCAGCCAGTCACAGCTACAGCTGGCCCAGTGCACACAGCTACAGCTGGCCCAGTGCACACAGCTGGAGGGCATGCGGATAAATGCTGGGATTCCGACCTGTGAGCACAGCACAGACAATGTCTTAGTCTCAGTCTTTCCTCAGATCAATTATAGGTTCATAGATTTGAAGGCCAGATGTGACTATTAGGTCATCTACTCTGACGTCCTTTATACCACAGACCATAGAATTCATCCCGTTACTGCTGCATTGAGCTGAATACCTGAGTCCCTGTGGCAGTTGGTTAACCTTTGCACGGCCCACACAGAACCATTCTCACTGGTTCTGGCCAGCTACAGGGTTAAGGGTTGGGGGAAAGTTTACATTAACTTTTCATTTCCTGGTCTGCAGTGGTTTAAGTTTACTCACCGTCCGTATGGTGCAAGGCAGGAGACAGCACTGGGCAACCTTAACTCTGCATTAATGTAGCTTATGAGCATTTAGTTTCCTGTTTTAAAAAATGGATGCTTTTGCTGCTATAGCTGTGTCTGTAATTGAGCTTTGGCCAGCAGAGCCATGTTGGATGGTGTGCGTGTGTGCCCATGCGTGTGGGCACTTTTTCCCAGCCTTAAACAATAGAGCTGGACTGGCAAAGCTTTTAAGAGCTACCTAAGACCTACCTAACTAGTTCCTCGACAGACACCTGACACGCCACCTTTGGGTGAACGAATATGCATGTACCTGGTCTGTGGGATCCCAGTAAAACATTAGGCACCCTGTGCCCTCTGCCAGGTGGCATCAAGAGGTCCATGATGAGTCACATCCTTCTCCTCCTCCAGTCACTGCATTAGAGTGTCTTTAGAATGAGCCGGCTGACCCCCGTTCCAGCCTTCTGTTTGGGTTCCACGGGGCTCTGTCCTTGGTCCTCTTCTTTTCTTCCTCTGCACCTTATTTCTGGGAATCTCATCCGCACACACACATTCAACTACCATCTCTGTGCTCCTAACTCCCAGTTCTGCCTCTCTGCTCCTGGCCTGTCTCCTTCTGTCGCAACTGAAATCTCAGCCCCTCTCTCTCTCTCATCTCCTCACTGATGTCCAGCCATCAGCTAAAGATCAACAGCTGAAGCAAAGCTCTTAATATTTCCCCCAAGCCCTCCCCCCACCTTCTTTCTCTACCGCCGCAGACAGCACCATTGTGCTGCCTGTCACTCAGGCCCATAACTGTGCAATACCTTTGTCACGGAGCTCCCTCTGGGGCCTCCTATCCAGGCTGTGCCTACACCTGGCATTTTCTTTTTGCGTAACATCCTTAACAATTGGCCTTTCCTATCCATCCGCGCAGCTAGAGCTCTTAGTCATCCTCTCCTGTCTCGGTTACTCCAACATCCTTTTCTCTGACCTCACCTTGCGCATCTCCATTCAGAAGGAAAAAGCGCCCTCCTGGTCCTCGAACATGACTTAGGAGGGAAGGTTGAAAGAACTGGGCATGTTTAATTTTGAGAAAAGAGTGAGTGGGGAACTGAGAACAGTCTTCAAATATGTCAAAGGTTGTTATAAGGGAGCAGTGATTAATTGTTCATCACGTCCGCTGAAGGTAGGAGGAGAAGTAATTGGCTTGATCTGCTGCAAGGGAGGTTGAGGGTGGGTAATACAAAAACCTTTCCAGCGATAAGGATAGGGAAGTGCTGGAATGGATTACAAAGAGAGGTTGTGAAATTCTTGTCCCAGGAGGGTTTTAAGAACAGGTCAGGCAAATTTCTGGCATATTTACACCTGCTCCTGCCGCAGGGCGATGGGAATGGAGTAGATGACTTCTTGAGGTCCCTTCCAGCCTATATTAGAAGATTTTAGGATTCATTGCCTTAGCCCTTTGCTTTGATCATGTCTCCTGGTGGAGAATTCGGACCTCCTTTGTGGATCGGCTGCAGGTCCAAATTTTGTGCCTAGAGCCCTGAAAATCTGCAGATCTCCATGGACCCTTTTTGCGGATCGCAGATCGGATGCGGATATAAATTTTGTATCCATGCAGGGCTCTACCTGTCTTACTTCTGTCTATGCCTACAACTTAAATCTATTTCGTACACAGTGACTACATCTGAAATAACATATGAGATCACCATAACAATGATCAATGAATGATAAAACGAACTAATTGGCTCCATGAGTCACGGAGACTCTTCCTTTTCCATCCCCACCTGCAAGAGCCGCCGTCTCTCTTCTCTGCATGTTCTTTGGATCTTCGAATTTGTCCCTCCTGAAGTCACATGGCCTGATTCTTATTTTTCACATTCTCCTTTGGCAGAAGAATTGGTCTGTGGCTCTTGAACTACACCATCTAATTTGCCAGCTTCCTCCACACACAGTGTTTTTTATGCTCCCTCCCTTTATACCTGACTCACTAGGTTCCCTAATGCCGCAGGATGTGCTTTCCTGACATCTAATGCTGCTGAGATCCTGCCTTCAGTGATATCCCTGCCCTTCCTGGTCCTTACTCCACTGAACCCCCCAGCCCATGCTTCCTGTTCCCAGCTTCCCCGGGACTCTCTCTTTGGCTCTGGACCTGTCTGTCAGCAAGAAGCAGTGCCAGGGACACTTGCCCTCTGTCTAGAGTCTTCACTTTCTGGGAAATGCAGTTCCAGTCTCTTTTTTAGGAGCCACTTTGATAATGAGTGTCTGGCTGTGTGTGTTCCCAGCAAAGATGGGGATAGTTAAATCCCTCCTAAGCAGAGTGTTCTGCACCTTTGAGCACCTGGGGAGGTGGCCCTGTGATTTTATTGTTTAAAGTGGACTGGGGTTAAACTAATATAATGTTTTTTATGATGATAAATAGCCTATGAATTCCCCTGATCTCCTTTGTTTTCTTTCCCTTGAGCAGGGTTTCCAGTTTCCCAACCCTCTGTGATCTTCCAGCTGGAACGAGGGGAAGAGCCGTGGGTCCTGGATCTCCCTGGTTCAGTGGAAAGCGAGATCCTGGGAAGTCCCTGCACAGGTGAGGAAACATTAAACCAACCCAGAAACTGTAAGTGCCTGAGAGACCCCGCTGGGATTCCCCACACAGACTCTGTGAGCTCAGGACAGTCCCCAGCAGATCTCACTCCTGGCTTCCTACAGATGATGATTGACACCTTGGCTGGAGCTCCCTCCCTTCCTACTGAGTGTTTGGATGGGATGTGGGCAGGGCCGGCCTTGGGGAAATGGCACCCTGGGCAAACTTGCATTTTGGTGCCCCTGGCTCCCATGGGCTCCCTAGGCAACCCACGTTCCCCTCCCCCAACCGCTGCACTGTGTCCCTTTGCCCCAAATGCCTGCTCCCCCTACTGCACCCCTTATCTCTACACCCCTTCATTCCTAACCTCTGCCCCCCTCGTGCACCCCAACACCTGCCCCCTCCTGAGCCCCTAACCCCTCCACTGTTCCCCTTTCACCCCAGCCCTTGCACTCCACTCCTGTGCCGCAATCATTAATGATCTGGAGGATGGTGTGGACTGCACTCTCAGCAAGTTTGTAGATGACACTAAACTGGGAAGAGTGGTAGATACGCTGGAGGGTAGGGATAGGATACAGAGGGACCTAGACAAATTAGAGGATTGGGCCAAAAGAAACCTGATGAGATTCAACAAGGACAAGTGCAGAGTCCAGCACTTAGGGCAGAAGAATCCTATGCACTGTTACAGACTAGGGACCAAATGGCTAGGAAGCAGTTCTGCAGAAAAGGACCTAGGGGTTACAGTGGATGAGAAGCTGGCTATGAGTCAACAGTGTGCCCTTGTTGCCTAGAAGGCTAACGGCATTTTGGGCTGTATAAATACGGGCATTGCCAGCAGATGGAGGGACATGATCGTTCCCCTCTATTCGACATTGGTGAGGCCTCATCTGGAGTACTGTGTCCAGTTTTGGGCCCCACACTACAAGAAGGATGTGGAAAAATTGGAAAGAGTCCAGCAGAGGGCAACAAAAAATGATTAGTGGGCTGGAGCACATGACTTATGAGGTAAGGCTGAGGGAACTGGGATTGTTTAGTCTGCAGAAGAGAAGACTGAGGGGGGATTTGATCGCTGCTTTCAACTGCTGAAGGAGGGTTCCAAAGAGGATGGCTCTAGACTGTTCTCAGTGGTAGCAGATGACAGAACAAGGAGTAATGACCTCAAGTTGCAGTGGGGGAGGACTAGGTTGGATACTAGGAAAAACTATTTCACTAGGAGGATGGTGAAGCACTGGAATGGGTTCCCTAGGGAGGTGGAGTCTCCTTCCTTAGAGGTTTTTAAGGTCAGGCTTGACAAAGCCCTGGCTGGGATGATTTAGTTGGGGATTGGTCCTACTTTGAGCAGGAGGGTGGACTAGATACATCCTGAGGTCCCTTCCAACCCTGATATTTTATGGTTCTATGCAGCCCTTCCCTGCTACCCCCTGCACCACTCTCCTGAGCCCCCAGCCCCTGCACTGTGCCCCCTTTGCCTCTAACCCCGGCATCCCCCCCCTGCACCCAAGTGGGGAACCTGACCTGGATGCACAAAGCAGCTGGCATTGCTGCTCGCTCCCCCACTGGACTGCTGTTCCCCCGCCCCACACAGCCCTGGGGGGCTGGGAGAGGGGAGCAAGGAGCGACGTCAGGGCTTCCTGCACCCAGGTCACTTTCCCTGCAGGCTGAGTAAGGGGAGGGCAGGAGAGCAGCTGCTCCTGATGTCTCAGCACAGCCCAGGTGGGGAAGTGACCTGGATGCAGGGAGCCCTGGTGTGTGTGTTGGGGGGACTGTGTGTGTGTGTGTGTGTGTGAAGGTAGTATGTGCCTGAGTGAGTGAGCGCGCTGTCTCTTTAAGAAAGTTCCCAGGGTCAGGAGCCTGAACTAGGCTTGTTCAGACACAAGCAGCTACCAGCAGCTCCGGCCCCAGAGAGGCAGCAGCACACGCAGATTCCCCCTGTCCCGTCACCCCAGCTCAGTGGAAATCAGTACCTGGGTTGGGGGGAGGGGATCACCCCGCCATCAATCAGCACCTCCCCCCTGCAGAGCAGTCAGGAGGATGCTCCCAGTCGGGGGTGGACGGGGCGACTCCGGGGGTGAACGGAGGGTGGGGGGACAGGAACAGCAGCAGCTGCACACATGGAGCAGGGCGGAGAGGGGCCCCTCTGCTCCGGAGCAGTCACCTGACTCTGACGCTGGTCGTCCAATTTCCCCCTGCAGCTCAGGTCTATCCCACTCCCCCACGCAGCTGCTTATCTGCTCCCTGTGCCGCTTTCATCAGCCCAGCGAGCCTCTCGGCAGCAGGGCAGGTGGGAATCCAAACCCTGCGCCCGGCACCCCCTTGGGTGGGGCACCCGTACGCCCCCCCCTAAAGGCCGGTCCTGGGTTGGGAGCAGAATTGATCCCCTCCACTGTCCCCTGTGGGGAAGAGTTAGGGGGAGTTCAGTCCCTGATTTTTATTTTCTGTCTCTCCAGCACTTACTTGGGTTTGTTCTCTGCCTTTCCATCTAGGGTGACCAGACAGCAAGTGTGAAAAATCGGGACAGGGGGTGGGGGGGTAATAGGAGCCTATATAAGAAAAAGCCCCAAATATCGGGACTGTCCCTATAAAATCGGGACATCTGGTCACCCTATTTCCATCCCCAATTCTGAGATTTCTCCTCTCTTCTAGCAGGTGATGGGGTGGTGAGGGAGAGCGAGGAGCAGAATCCTCACCAGGAAGATGCTGAGCTCGCCGAAGCGCATGGGGAATTACTGCGAAGAGCCAAAGGGAGTGTGTCCAGCCCCCGTGAGCAGGGAAAAGCTGGTGAAAATTACCACAGACCAGAGAGAGAGCAGGGAAACCACTCAGAGGAGAGAGTGGATGAACCCATTAATTGTCAGGGAACTCACAGGGACCTCAAGGAAACTACCTCCCAGGAGAAAATCCTCACGGAAAAGCGAGAGACTACGTGTAGTGAGTGTGGGAAAAACTTCCATTACCGCTCAGCCCTTATTCGACATGAGATAATCCACACGAAAGAGAGACCCTACGAATGCTGTGAGTGTGGGAAAAGCTTCAATCATACCTCAGCCCTTAGTAGGCATCAGCGAATACACAGAGGAGAAAGACCCTATGAATGCTGTGAGTGCGGGAAAAGCTTCACTCAGAGATCAGCCCTTATCTCTCATCAGAGAATCCACACAGAAGAGCGACCCTACGAATGCTGCAAGTGCGGGAAAAGCTTCACTCAGAGATCAGCCCTTATCTCTCATCAGACAACGCACACGGGAGAGAAACCCTACGAATGTTGCGAGTGTGGAAAAAGCTTCTCTCGGAGCTCAAACCTTACTACGCATCAGAGGATCCACACAGGAGAGAGACCCTATGAATGCCGTGAGTGCGGGAAAAGTTTCAGTCAATTCTCCTCCCTTATCTCTCACCAGAGAGTCCACACAGGAGAGAGACCCTATGAATGTTGCGAGTGTGGAAAAAGCTTCTCTCAGAGCTCACACCTTACTATGCATCAGAGGATCCACACAGGAGAGAGACGCTATGAATGCAGTGAGTGCGGGAAAAGTTTCACTCACCTCTTCTCTCTTATCTCTCACCAGAGAGTCCACACAGGAGAGAAACCCTATGAATGCAGTGAGTGCGGGAAAAGCTTCTCTCGGAGCTCAACCCTTGTTACACATTACAGAGTCCACACCGGAGAGAGACCCTATGAATGCTGTGAGTGTGGGAAAAGCTTCACTCATAGTTCAGGCCTTTCTAAACATCAGAGAATCCGTAAAGGAGATGAACTTCATAAAAACCCTCTCTAGAGCTGTCAGGAGATTTTTTCTTTAATTCTTTTGACAGTTCCCAGGTAGTGAGTGTTAAGGCTGTTTGCATCTTTTGCACACTGTAGTTCCTCAGCTCCCACACATGAGTTGCCCACTTTTGAAGCTTGCCCATCTTTGGGGTGGATCCTGTGGTCCTTTGTATCAACTCCATTGTCCTTCGAGTCATTGGAGTGTGTGTCCTTTCTACCAGGAATGTCATCACCCCAGGTGGGGGAGATGGTGGGTGTCTTCAACCAGCTACGTTGAGATAAAATCTACCTGGGTCTCATCACTGTGGTTGTCATGGAGTTAGCTAGCTTGAGTTCACTTTCCTGATGTAAAAAGAGAACTATTCTTGCACTAAAGACATGGGCCATGGATAGTCGGTGGAGTTATCTTGCACATTTCCTCCTGTCTGAGCTAACCATCATCACATTTCCTTTTCTAAACAAACCTGGAGATTCACATTTATACTCCTCCTCCCAGTGCAAAGTTACTGTTAGACACGTCAAGTTCCTCTTTGAGGAGAGATTGTCTCCTTCCCAATTGTTCTCACATTACCCTGGATTGTGCAGAACAGCAGTTATTTTGTTGACTTTTTTTCCTCATTTAAAATATATTTAAATATGAAGAAGAGCTGGAGCAATGTCAGGGAAATAAGGGTCATTTTAGGCTCTGTGACACTGGAAGGAGATGGGGCGACTCAGACATTCCATCCTTCCCCATCACCCCAGAACTGTTACCTTGTGCCTGAGCGTGAGGGGCCGGGACATCTTCCCTACACCTCCCTGCCGGGTGCCCCCTTTCCATGTCACACCAGCCCCTGGCTAGCAGGCTGAGAGTTCAGCACTGGAAGTCTGGTCAGTTTTCCCAGCCCCACCCAGGGAGTTGCTTTGTCTGTTTCCTGTTTCACGAATTAGGGAATTTTCTCCCCCAACACCCAAGTGTTTCTTCTGAGGATCTAGGCCCATGTTAACATAAGAACAGCCGTACTGGGTCAGACCAAAGGTCCATCTAGCCCAGTATCTGTCTACTGACAGTGGCCAATGCCAGGTGCCCCAGAGGGAGTGAACCTAACAGGCAATGATCAAGTGATCTCTCTCCTGCCATCCATCTCCATCCTCTGATGAACAGACAGGGGCGGCTCTAAGAATTTGGCCGCCTCAAGCAGGGCAGCACGCCGCAGGGGGCGCGCTACGGGGCGCCGATCCCGCGGCTCCTGGTGTCCTCTTGCAGCCGTGCCTGCGGAGGGTCCGTTGGTCCCGCGGCTCCGGTGGAGCTTCCGCAGTCATGCCTGCTGCAGGTCCAACCGAGCCGCGGGACCAACGGACCCTCCGCAGTCATGCCTGCGGCAGGTCCGCTGTCCCGCGGCTCTGGTGGACCTCTCGCAGGCATGACTGCGGAAGGTCCGCTGGAGCCGCCTGCCGCCCTGCCGGCAAAATGCCGCCCCACACGCGCGCGCTTGGTGCGCTGGGGTCTAGAGCCGGCCCTGCGAACGGAGGCTAGGGACACCGTTCTTACCCATCCTGGCTAATAGCCATTTATGGACTTAGCCAGAATGAATTTATCCAGTCCCCTTTTAAACATTGTTATAGTCCTAGCCTTCACAACCTCCTCAGGGAAGGAGTTCCACAAGTTGACTGTGCACTGCGTGAAGAAGAACTTCCTTTTATTTGTTTTAAACCTGCTGCCTATTAATTTCATTTGGTGACCCCTAGTTCTTGTATTATGGGAATAAGTAAATAACTTTTCCTTATCCACTTTCTCCACATCACTCATGATTTTATAGACCTCTGTCATATCCCCCCTTAGTCTCCTCTTTTCCAAGCTGAAGAGTCCTAGCCTCTTTAATCTTTCCTCGTATGGGACCCTCTCCAAACCCTTAATCATTTTAGTTGCCCTTTTCTGAACCTTTTCTAGTGCTAGAATATGTTTTTTGAGGTGAGGAGACCACATCTGTACACAGTATTCGAGATGTGGGCGTACCATGGATTTATATAAGGACAATAATATATTCTCAGTCTCATTCTCTATCCCCTTTTTAATGATTCCTAACATCCTGTTTGCTTTTTTGACCGCCTCTGCACACTGCGTGGACATCTTCAGAGAACTATCCATGATGACTCCAAGATATTTTTCCTGACTCGTTGTAGCTAAATTTGCCCCCATCATATTGTATGTATAGTTGGGGTTATTTTTTCCCATGTGCATTACTTTACATTTATCCACATTCAATTTCATTTGCCATTTTGTTGCCCAATCACTTAGTTTTGTGAGCTCTTTTGGAAGTTCTTCACAATCTGCTTTGGTCTTAACTATCTTGAGCAGTTTAGTATCATCTGCAAACTTTGCCACCTCACTGTTTACCCCTTTCTCCAGATCATTTATGAATAAATTGAATAGGATTGGTCCTAGGACAAGTCCCAGCAGGTTTGTCACACACTGTCCCCACTCCCTATCCTCACCCAGACCTAACTCCCCAGAAGTGGCCACCTCTTCAGTATTTCCTGCCCCTCCCCCTCCAGCAGGAACCCACCAGCAACCCCCCAATAACCCCTACCTGAGCTGGCTCCACTGCAGCCATTTCTCCTGTCCCATGGGAGGCTGGGACGAGCTGGAGCGAGAGGTGGGCGTCATTCTGCAGCCTGGCAGGGCGAGAAGGGCAGTTGTGGAGGTTTCAGAACAGGCTTCAGTTCATTTCACATCACGATTCCCCCAGGCCCTTTCCCTGCAGACAGAGATTGTAGATTCTGCCAGGCTGGGAACATGCTCAGTCCCCACAGTGCAGCACAGACCTGGCCCCTGGCCCCTCCTTTCCCCCTTGTGCTCCCCCCAGCAGCAGTAACCAACCAAGACATTTTGAAGTCCTCCCAGCAACAGGGTGTGAACCAAACCCTGGACCAGACCAGACCCAAAGGAGCCCCCTTGGGGGGGGTCCCCCTGCCCCTGCCCCCAGGGCAGCGCACTCCTGCCGCAGGGGGAACAGGGAGAGTCCGGGGCTGGTTCTTCCTCTCTCTGCTCCTCACCTCGGTCACAGGGAAGTGACCCTGGGCAGGGACGCTGCAGTGAGTGTGCCGGGGTGGGGGCAGAGATCTGGGAACCTGCCCCCCCCCTAATTTTCCCTCACACCCTCTTCCGTCCCCTCCCCCCCTTCCCTAGCGCCCTGCCCCAGGCTGGGAGCCGGGGTCACCGCCCCGTTCCCGGGGGGTCTCTCCCCACGGCTGCCCCGCTCCGCCCGTGCGGGGAAGGGGGCACCGGGCGGGGGGACCCGCTTCACCCCCCCGGTACCGGGCACAGCAGAGCCGGGGGGGGGCGGCTCAGACTCGCTGCGGGAAGGATCCTCCCGGCCTCAGCGCTGCAGCAGCTCCGGGCCCCCGGGGGCAGCGATGGGGGGGGGCACCGCGCAGAGCCCGGGACCTGCCCCGGGCTCGGTCACCGGGAGCCTCAGCAGAGCCCAGGGCGGTTACTAGCCGGAGAAGCCCCCCCGGCCGAGCCTGGGAGGGGTTAATACCGGGCTCCCCCCCGCACAGACCCCGCTGAGGAAGCAGCAGCTGCTCCGCTCCCAGCTCCCGATGGAGGCAGCAGCGTCTGGTCTCTCCAGAGCTGCCGGGGGCTGATGGTCCCGGTTCTTTGTTCTTCCTCCCGGCTCCTGCCTCCTCCCTCCCGGCGCCTCCCCCGCTCCCAGCTGCCCCAGCCCCCCCCCCGTGCCCCGCAATCCCCCCCCGCTCCCAGCTGCCCCAGCCCCTCCCCGTGCCCTGCAACCCCCCCCGCTCCCAGCTGCCCCAGCCCCTCCCTGTGCCCCGCAACCCCCCCCGCTCCCAGCTGCTCCAGCCCCTCCCTGTGCCCCGCAACCTTCCCCCCAGCTGCCCCAGCCCCTCCCCGTGCCCCGCAACCTCCCCCGCTCCCAGCTGCCCCAGCCCCTCCCTGTGCCCCGCAACCCCCCGCTCCCAGCTGCCCCAGCCCCTCCCTGTGCCCCGCAACCCTCCCAGCTGCCCCAGCCCCTCCCTGTGCCCCGCAACCCCCCGCTCCCAGCCCCTCCCTGT
Source organism: Mauremys mutica (assembly GCF_020497125.1). Taxonomy (NCBI): domain Eukaryota; kingdom Metazoa; phylum Chordata; order Testudines; family Geoemydidae; genus Mauremys; species Mauremys mutica. The sequence continues at coordinate 4,094,467 of NW_025423255.1, forward strand.
GCCCCGCAACCCTGCCAGCTGCCCCAGCCCCTCCCCGTGCCCCGCAACCCCCCGCTCCCAGCTGCCCCAGACCCTCCCTGTGCCCCGCAACCCCCCGCTCCCAGCCCCTCCCTGTGCCCCGCAAACCCCCCCCGCTCCCAGCTGCCCCAGCCCCTCCCTGTGCCCTGCATCCCCCCCCCATCCCCGCGGCCCCAGCCCCTCCCCCTGCCCCGCAACCCCCCCGCTCCCAGCTGCCCCAGCCCCTCCCCGTGCCCTGCAACCCACCCCGCTCCCAGCTGCCCCAGCCCCTCCCCGTGCCCTGCAACCTCCCCCGCTCCCAGCTACCCCCGCCCCTCCCCGTGCCCCGCAACCCCCCGCTCCCAGCCCCTCCCTGTGCCCCGCAACCCCCCCCCGCTCCCAGCTGCCCCAGCCCCTCCCTGTGCCCCGCAACCTCCCCCGCTCCCAGCTGCCCCAGCCCCTCCCTGTGCCCCGCAACCGCCCCCGCTCCCAGCTGCCCCAGCCCCTCCCCATGCCCCGCAACCCCCCCCGCTCCCAGCTGCCCCAGCCCCTCCATGTGCCCCGCAACCCCCCCCGCTCCCAGCTGCCCCAGCCCCTCCCTGTGCCCTGCAACCCACCCCGCTCCCAGCTGCCCCAGCCCCTCCCTGTGCCCCGCAACCCCCCCCTCTTCCAGCCCCTTCCCGTGCCCCACAACCTCCCCCCGCTGCCCCAGCCCCTCCCTGTGCCCCGCAACCTCCCCCCGCTCCCAGCTGCCCAGCCCCTCCCTGTGCCCCGCAACCTCCCCGGCTCCCAGCTGCCCCAGCCCCTCCCTGTGCCCCGCAACCCCGCCCCCGCTCCCAGCTGCCCCAGCCCCTCCCTGGTAACTGGTTCCGACTTATTTCCTTGGTCCTGAAAGAGAACAACAAGGACCTGAGTCTCCTCCCTGTCAATAACCCCCTGCTCAGCCAATCAGTGTAGAGACTGAGGACGGGAGGCTGAGGGTTCCCACCAGAGAGCCCAAAGGATGGCCCAGGTCACTGAGGGGATCACTGCCCGAGCACTATTTCAGCCCCACATTTTTGGGTGGACCTCCCACAGTGGGAGCTGCAGAGCACTCCCCTGCAACACACACACACACACACCCCTCCTGGTGTTGGGAGGAGAACAGGTAAAAGGACAAAGGAAGCAAGAGAAAAAGAGGAGGGAGGAAGAGGGGAAGCAAAAAGAACAAACCCTAATGTCCCCAGTGATTCTAAGGGACAAAATCCCAGGTGCAGAATAAAATTCTGCCTCCTTAAGCTCGTGTTTTCCATGCCTAGAATTCAACTGTCACCAGCTGGATCAGACTGAACAGGTTTCAAACCTCCAGGAGGCTCTTACCTTCTAAACAGGGACGGCTGTTTTCTAGTAAAATCACTAAAAGGGAAGGAGAAAACTCGAAAGAGGTTCCTCCTGGCGCTCACGTCCGTGAACCCGAATACTCTCTCAGTCCTCAGAGAGAGACCTGGAGAAGGAGACTTGCTGAAGCAAAGCCACAGGGGTCTCTGAGGTTTCCCTGGCCCCTCGCCCCTGTCCTGCCTGGCTGATGTCAGCATCTCTCTGTGAGGTCACCACCTCCCCACCACCTCTGACCAATAGGCTGAGGTCCTGCAAAAGGCCTTTGTGATGTCACTGCCACACCCCTCCCTTGCTGGGCTAATGTCCTGCCTCTGGCCAGGCACTTTGCAGGTTTGAGCTACTCCCTGTGGATCACCCCACTCCAGGAGCGTTCATTCTAGGCAGCAAGCCGGCTGGACAGGAAAACATCAGATGCTGCTCCCAGTGCTACACTCGGTTTTTCAGAAATTAGTCGACTTTATGGCCAGAAGAAACCATTAGAGCATCTAATCTGACCCCCCCTGCATATCACAGGCCTCCTGTAGGACACAATAGCTACTTTGGGGGCAAACACATTCCAGAAAGGGATCTAGTCTTCATAAAATGACATCAGGAGATGGAGAATCCACCACTTTCCTTGGTAGCTTGTTCTTGTGGTGAATCATCCTGACTGTTGAATTTTTGTGCCTTAGTTGTAATATGAATTTATCTGTCTTCACCTTCCAGCCATTGGGTCTTCTTATGCCTTTCTCTGCTAGATTAAAGAGCCCTTAAATACCCAATCTTTTCTCTCCATTAAGGCACTTCAATGAAGTCACCTTTCAATCTTCTTTTGAGCTCTTTCAATAGCTCACTAGAAGGCATTTTTTCCAGTCCTCAGAACATTAGGTGGCTCTTTGCTGTCCCAGCTCCAATTTCACAACATCTTTTTCAAACGAGGACACCAAAACTGGAGGCAGTATTCCAGTATCAGTCTCACTGATGCCGTGTCACCTCCTGTGACGTTATTGATATAATCTGTAACTGTATAGATCACCATTGCGACCACCAATATTTGCAGCCGATATTACAGAGAAGTGGTTGTGTAAGGGGGTCTATGGAGAGGTTCTGACTGGCAGATTATAATGATGCTATCTCTAGACGTGTATCGTTTTTTGTAGTTGACGTTATGAATATTGGCTCTATGCTGCCTGTATTTCAAACTTGTGCTCTGCTTCAGGGAATGATCCCTTTGTTTAATTGATGAAAACATAAACTAGACACTTAGAGGATTGGAACTGATTTCAGCTGATGGACAGGTTTGCTAGGTTTTTATGCATTTGGACAGTGAAATGTTGAGTGTTCACATTCATTTCAAGCATCCTTGTACGGTGGAGCTCCTGAACATAATGGAGAATAGAAATGAATTTTTTTTTCAAGAGGGCACCTGGGTTTGAACCAAGGACCACTTGATCTGCAATCAAACACTCTACCACTGAGCTATACCCCCATTACAACAGGAGTATAGATTCGTGATCTCCAGGACTTTGAAGGACAGACCCTGCTTCATCGAGCTCCTTTGCCATTCCCAGACCACAGGTGGTTTTAAAAATGGGGTTTGATTAAACTTCTTAAATGTGGTAAACACCACAGCTTGCACCCCCACTGATATAGCTTCTCCCCATGGCAGAGCTGCCACCTCCTGGGGAAGTGGATTGACTACACCAACAGGAAAACTCTCCCCCCTCAGCATGGAGCAGTGGTTCTCAAGCTGTGGGTCAGGACTGCAAAGTGGGTTGTGACCCTGTTTTAATGGGGTCACCAGGGCTGGCATTAGACTTGTTGGGTCCTGGGGCTGGAGCCAAAAGTCTGAGCCCCCCCACTCAGGGTTGAATCCCTCAGGCTTTGGTTTTGCCCTCCCCCCACTGGGGCTCAGTCTTTGGTACTTTCCCCCCTGAGTGGAGGAGCTTGATGCTTCTTTCCAGGGCTACGTATTAAGTTATTTTGGCAGAAGGAGGTTGCAGGGAAAGGATGTTTGAGAAACCCTGGCACAGAGCATCTCCATTACTGAGCTGCAGCAGCCTAGACTCACTGTTTGAAACATTGACCTGGCCTTGGCCTCTGAATATGTCTAGGCTTGGCTCCCTGTGGCACTGTTGTGATCACACCCTGGAAGTACAGCCATGGAGACACCACACACCAGCCTTGCCTAGCTGGCAAGGATCAAACCTTCACAGAAAGACACCCATGGTTTTCTAGCCCAGCTACCTAAGGTCTCAGCCACAACCAACTTAACAGAGGGGCCTTTCTACACTCTGGTTCTGTTCTCACTGAAGGGTCATTACAAATTGTTTGCTCAGACCAGCTTCCCCAGCACACTCACTGCTGTGCAGCTCTGTACGTGTGGCCATGGCTGAACAGCAAGAATTCCTGCCCATTTCCCCAGTGGCTGGAGCATGGCTACAGTGTGTTTGTGGTTAATGATGTTGCTGTAGATTGTTCATTCCCTGCCTTGGCAATTCAGACAGTCCCTTTTCCCGTTGTATCGCCAGCACATCTGTGAGTCCAATAACAGAGGCAGGTTTTCTCTGGGCACTGAGATTTTTGAGGGCGTTGGTGGCTCCTTCCTTTCCTCATCCTGGAGTAAACTCATTTTTTTATTCCATCCTTGATGACTCATGGAATAACAACAGCAGCATGAAGAGGAGAGTGAATATCTCACTCCCGGGGGGAACGTGGACGCATCCCCTCTGTCTGACCATTGCCATTGCAGGAGAGAAGGTTTCATTGGAATCGAATGCCCTGACTCAGACAATAGACACAGGGAGGTTTTGCTGTTCATGGATCTGTGCAAAGGAAATTGTGTGTCTGTGTGAAAATGAGGAGGGATATGAAATGCCCACGTGGTGGTGCCTAAGGCAAAAGGGAACCCTAGAGGATTAGAATAGGATAAGTTCTCGAGCAACATGTTTCTTACTTTGCCCATGTGTTAGTTTTGATGATTATCGATGGAAAGATTTTGCCATTGGGTTCTGTGTTTACACAGAAATTGACATTTACCAACAAATACATAATTCTTCCAAGCCTGCCTAGTCTGCTGGTGGTGAGTTTAGAGGGACACACTCACTCTTCCCACCCCCCATGCCAGGCCTGTTATCCAGAATGTCAACTTCCCACAGATCTGGGATCCTTCCCTCATCTCTCCCCAGACCACTGCCCCACCCCCACTTCTGGGGTCCCCTTCCAACACTGTCCAACTCCCCTGCTGGCAGGATCCCTTCCCATTCCTTTCATTTCCTGCCTCCCCTCTGAGCAAAAGCTCTGCATTGTTCCCACACTGGGAATTGAACCCAGGCCACCTGGGTGAAAACCAGGAATCCAAATCACGAGACCATATGGGACTTGTATAGTCAATAGCACATTTACACATTCACACCCAATAATTCAAAGTAGCCGTTCAAAAAAACTTCAAAAACAGACTTCAAAGAGAAATTGCAGAGTTGCAATTGATTTGCAAACTTAACACCATTAATTTGAGCTTGAATAAGGACTGGGAGTAGCTGGCTCACGACAAAAGCAATTTTCCCTCTCTTGGTATTGACACCTCCCCATCAATTGTGGGGAGATGACCACATCCACCCTGACTGAATTAGCCTTCAACACTGGTTCTCCCCTTGTACGGTAACTCCCGTCACTTCATGTTCCAATCTATATTTATGCCTCTATCTGCAATTTTCACTCCATGCATCTGAAGAAGTGGGCTTTTTACCCACGAACGCTTATGCCCAAATAAATCTGTTAGTCCTTAAGGTGCCACCGGACTCCTCACTGCTTTTAATTCTAAGCTGATCTTAACCCTTTCAGTACCCTTACAAACTCAGATGCTTCTCACCACAGGCTGGCTGGTGGCTTTTCAGCCAGGCTCTCCCCTTTCATCAGCGCTTCAGTTGCTTGGTGTGGGGGTGTCTGTAGATGCAGGTGGCAGAGAGAGATAAAGCCTGGCAAATGTCTCTCCTTTTATCATGTCCTTTCCTCCTTCATGGCTTTGCCCCCCCCCCCCCTTCAGAGTCAGGTGAGCATCACTGCGTCCCTCCAAGCAAGTCTGAGCAATTCCTCATGCAGTGTCCTCATGCAGGTGAGTCATTGCATTGTAGCTCCCTTGCTGGACAATGGCTGTCGATGGGTTGTTTGACACCCTGTCTGGGTGTTGGTTACTTTCCTTGCTGTTGCCACTAGGGAGCTAATATTTGGCTGACTCCCCCACCTTGCAGCACAGTGACAACCACACTGCACAATTCTCATAACTTCATATGCATGAATGGTATACATCTATGGGTAGAGAAATGACTTTCAGCAGATCATATCCTTTCCCTGATACCTTACAAGTCATGCTCTATATGTAAGATCACGATGATATGAAAATGAGGATTATGGGGTTACAGCATGCTCCCCCAAAGGTATAGAATATCAACCTGAGAGTCTATGTTCATTTGTTCTGTAACAGCATTACAGAGATCCAATGACTGACCAATGGCATTTCCAAGTGCTAAAATAGCAAGCGATGTCGGTCTCTCATTGGCCATCAGCGATTGAAGATGTGGTTTAATGAGCTGGAGCTTCAAGGTGAGGGTGGCTCTGTCCACTGCCTTCCGTTGCGCTGCTAGGCCCCAAGTCCCTGGTGGCCAATATGTGACGCTGGGAGAAGAGAGTGGGGTGGCAAGTGGCGGCAGGACTTTTGCCACCAGGGTCTAGCTGGCCAACTTCCTCCTGGTACTGCTGGCCCCCCGTCGCCTTCAGGTAACCCAGGAACTAAGGCAGGAATAGGGCGAGGAAGCAAGTAAAGCCGAGCAAGGAAGGCAAAAGTGAATCTTGTCTTCATGGGCCGCTCGCAATGACGTCCTTTTTGTGTGCCACAGCTGACAACAACATCCCAGACAGGGGAAGAAAAAGAAGCTCTCCCTCAAGCTGGAGTCACAAGGGTGACGTAAGAATGACTTCCTGAGCCCTGGCTCCAGTCCTCTGCTCTGCCAGCTGACCTATTGAAGGGCTGTCACCACTTTCTCCAGGTTTGTCCATCGGTCTGTGTGAGGGTGAGCAAGAGCCAAGTAGATGGAGTATCTGTAGTGTAGTGGTTATCACGTTTGCCTAACACGCAAAAGGTTCCTGGTTCAAAACCAGGCAGAAACATGCTGGCTTCCTTTTGCCAGATCCCCTTGCTGTTCAGGAAGGCCTCCTCCTTCTCCTATTGGCCTGTCCCTGGGATAACTCCAACCCCCGCATGACAGAGGGTGCTGACAGCAGTGGAGAAAGCACCTTGGCGTCAGGCTGGAGAACCTAGAGGAGTGCGGCGTGTCACCTTTTGGAGGCTTGTGGCTTGGCCTCCTCTGCTGTTGGAGGTTGGCCGGTGGAGGCCGGCTCTTCCTGCTGGCCTCCTCTGCGTGACTTGCCAAAGGAGGAAGTGAGGCAGGAATGGGGCAAAAGAGGAAAGTCGAGCTGAGGAAGGCAGGGCAGAAGCTAAGCACCTCAGTGCGGCTAAATGGGGTTAGTAGAGCGTCACCATTCGTTCTGCAAAGCCGAGGGAGGTGCGGTTGGCTGCTGGGAGGCAGAATCCTGTGCCTGCCTTTTGGCTTCCCAGGGGTGGTTCCTTGCAGCCCAGGAGAAGCGGGGTTCTAGGGGGAAGGAAAACCAGCAATGGCGAGGCTGAGTGGGCTCCTTTCCGGCCGAGATGGTGGGCTGTGATGGGTCTGGGAGTTGCCTGTAAGCCATAAGTGGACTTGGTGCAGTGAAAACCGCTGCTCCATTCTGGCTGACCTGGGGGAGCAATTAATGACTTGGGAGTGGGGGCAGGGCGCTGGCTGTGAGCAAATGGGATCCAGGAAGCCCCAGCCTGCCCCTCCAGGGGCCCAGTCGTCTTCTTCTGTCCTGCCAGGGGGAGCCCGGCCTAGAGCCTGCCCAGCATGTGCTGCAGCTCAAGCATTAAGCCTTCCTGTGTGGCCTGTGCTGGAGCTGACCCTGGACCCCTGTGGGGCACTGTTGGGGGAAATCCCGACTGCAAATAATTCTGGCCACAAGATCAACCCATTGGGTGGAATGGGGCAAGCTGGAGGCCTGGTGCCTTAGTCCGTGGGGCCAGCAGATCAAGCCATTTTCCTGCATGTGGGGGGGGAGGCAGCCACGGTGGTTCACCCTTCCTGCTCCCTGCGCTGCTGCACCCTAAAATCCCTGTCGGCCAGCAAGATGGGCTGGGAGCCTGGAGAGAGGAGGCAAAGGGGTGGCCCGAGCCCCCTTGGCCACTGCCCCTGCCCCAGGCAGCCCACAGAGACCTGATGCCTCCCCAAGTGACACACGGAGATGTGCCAGCAGCGCTAAGGCGGCTCCCTGCCCACTCTGCCCCCTCCCTCCCTCCCTCCCTGCCACACTGCTCCTGGAAGTGGCCGGCATATCCCTGCAGCCCTGAGTGCAAACGCCACAGCTGACCCACCCCCGTATCCCACTGCCTAGGAGCCACTGCCGGAGGGGAGTGTGTGCCTGTCACTTTGGGAGCTGTGCTGCCCGAGGTAAGCACCTCCACTCCCGACCACCTCCTGCAGCCCTACCCCTGCCCCAGCACAGAGGCTCTCTGTGTCTTGAACAAGCACTTTCAAGGATTGGCCAAGAACTTCTGCTCTGTTTCTGTGAAAGAGACACAAAAAAGGGAGCCCAACGGACAAGTTTAGTTCGCAAGCACAAACTGGCAGGGCCAAGCCTGGATCTCTCAGTTACTCAGAAGGCTCTTCAGCCAGCTCTTCCCAAAGGCCAGTCTCTAGAGGCTTTTGTGACATGATGTACTTCAAAATAGCTCCCTGTAGCTCACATAGTCATCATTCCTATGTGGCTGTGATATGTCCTACAAACCATTCCATGTAAGTTATCATATGAAAAGTCATGATCTGCTGAAATCGGTTATTCTGTCCAAATATGTATAGCATGAGGGTGTGTGAAGTTATGCATTTTGCTGTCTGGTTGTTACTGAAATAGGCTATAATTTTGCTAGTGACCCCTGCCGAGGAGGGTGTTCAACAGCCATGAATCAGCAGAGGAATTGTAATTAAGGGATTTCCAATTCAGTGACAGATGCCCAAACACAACACTGTGGGGACCGCTCAAGTCTATGACTCAGTTGCACAAGACCACACCAGGAGGATTCCCCAACCTAGTGACTCAGCAGAGCCCACCCGGACACGTCTGGGCAAGTGTCTTCTAGACACTTGAACTAAGGATATAAAATAGGAGACTGTGGCATCATGTTTTTGCCTTTCTCCTCCCCCACCTATGCTGGAAGCAGCAGGAATCCTGAGAAAATGAAGGTCATCTGAGGACAGTAATCCAGGTTTTAGGGGGAATTCTATGTATTAAGGAGGGTAACATCCAGTAGGATGAGAAAATTGCTTGACCTAACTACTGCCTAGTGTAATAAGGTGTAAAGTTTAGATTTTGCTGTGGTCATACAGTGCTTAGTGCTCTGCGTTCTGGCCTCAAGAGCCATAGATGCAAGTGGAGTTACGATGACCTTTTCCTTGTCTCCACATTTCTTATGTGCCTCCTTCTGACACTTGTCAGAAAAAACAACTGGTTTCTTTTGCAAGCCTTTGCATTGCAAGGCAGAGGCAGTCTTCTCTGTTTCCGCAAAAGATTCACCAAAAGGTGGGAAGAGCAGACACATTTGTTAAGGCACTACTGGGAGCTGCATCCCTAACTCCACCCAGCAGGTGAGTCACCCAGCTTAGCCACGGTGTGACTCTCTGGGACTTTTCTACCAACCGCTCCATTTTTCATCAAATGACAATCAAAAGGAAGGTGACATGACATGTGTGTGTGAACATCTCCAGGGAATCACAAGGATGTGTGGCGCAGGCTCTCGTGTTGCAGCAATTGCAGTCGAAGCAACCGCCATGCCAATGCCAGTCATAGCAGTGTTTTCATCAACTCCAGGTTTGTGATTTGATTGTTCCCAATGCTTCTATCCAAAGAAGCCTTTTCCTTAGCAAGCAATGACTTGGATACCAAGGGAGGCCTCTTCTGTTTCCTAGGAAGACGCAGGAAAATGTGAGCAGACGAGACAAAAGCCATACACCAAGGCACCACTGGGAGTTGAACCCAGGATCTCCTGTTTACTAGACAGGTGCTTTAGCCAGCTAAGCCATGGTGCCTGCCTGAAGAAAGTATTTGCAACTGTTTCATTTGATGGTTCAAGTCAACACCTGCAAATTTGAAAGTACAAACATTCCCCATTTCCCTCAAGACTTGCAGACCTTGAGGTGTCTGGCTCTCTGTGCACAGAAAGCCACAGCTGAGTAGACAGAGGGCTTCTAAGATGTGCCTCTCCCACCAGTCACTGTGATCAGATAATGGTTAGTGATCTGTGTTTCAGTCGCAGCAACCTCGGCTCAGTTCTGAGTCATGGTAACCTTTCCTTCAGCTCCAGACTTCTCATTTGCCACTTTCCATGTGTGGTGGGCTGTCTGCCTGAAACAAGCAGGAGAAAGATTAAGGCAGCCTTGAAGAGGCTGTGCAGAACCCAGCCTATCAAGAAAGGGCTTATTGGGAGAGCCAATCAGGAGAAGGCTTGCTGGAGCAGCCCATATATAAAGAGCTGCTCAGCCCAGCAAGAGTTAGTCACTCCTTGGAGTTTGAGGAGGGAGGGTTGGCTGCTATGAAGGAAGGCAGGAGCAGGGAGGGCACCATGATCAGAGTAGTGCTGGGGTAAGGGGTACATGAGTGACCTCCTGGTTGACTACTGCCAGACTAAGGCCCTATACAAAGGTGGAGGAAGGTTCTAGGTCTGTTGGGAAATGGTCCAGGGAAACAGATGGCAGGGTTGGAGGTTCACACCTTTTGCCTCAGTAGCCACTGACACAGGTGGCTACACCCTGGACTGCAGCCGGCCACTGAGGCAAGTGTCTGGGTAGAGGACATCCCCCCCCCCAGCAGGGGGGAGAGAACTGAGTGGGGCACAGCCAGAGGGCTGTGTCCGTAAGAGGACACTGAAGTCCTGAGACCAACATGGGTCCTAATGATAGAACAGATGGTGGCCAGACGCTACTAGATGAAGGCGCACCGGTGAACCAGAGCTAATTGCTAGGATGGTCAGCAGGAGGTGCTGCAGTGAGGCATGCCCCATGGCACCAAGACTCAGCCGCACGGAAGGCTCTCTCTGTCTTGAACAAGCACTTAGAAGGATTCTGCTGACAAATCTTTTCTTTTTCTGAAAAGAGATACAAAAAAAGGAGCCAACAGACACACTAGGTTCGGCAAGGAAGAACTGCCAGGCCAAGCCAGGCTCTCCTGGTTAGTAGGAAGGTTCTTCAGCCAGCTCTTCACAAAGACCACTGTCTAGAGACCTTTAAACAGTCACTGCAGATGTTCACCACAAAAGAGATGCCAAAATGGAGTTCTCCACTGCCTGCAGCCATCACACTACCAGGAGTTCTGTGCACAGAGAGGCCCCTGCTGGTGGCTAAAGGCTTTGGCAGAGACTCTTCTGACACCACCCATTCTCATATAGTGTTTAGCGCTCTGTGTTGTGGCTTCAGCATCCACAGATGCCAGTTCAAATGGGGGACATTTTTCCTGTCTCCACATTTGTCTAATGGCTCCTTTCAACACTTGTCACCAAAAAGACCTGTTTCTTTTGCAAGTGATGTACAGCTAGGCAAAGGCAGTCTTCTCCATTTCCTCAAAAGATCACCAAGCTATGGGGAGAGGAGACACATTCAGCCAAGCTGGATGCTGAATCTCCTCTTTATTCAGCAGGTGTCTGTGAAGGACATAAATCTACACCGTGTAGAGGTCAAGAATAGGACTTTATTACACACAGTGCTGGCAGAGTGGGCTTATTAGGCTCAGAGACACTGTTAATTAATTAATTACAATAGAATATATAGATTTTCCATGGGCGGGGGAAAGTGACAGGCTAGGCAGTTCCACACCCCGGGACAGGTTTTGCAAGACAGGATAAGCACATTAGCCAATGATTAACAGATTAGATAATATCTCCACCCATGGTCTCAAGTTACCAAGTTAACATTTCATGAATACTTTGATAAAATGTTATTAGTATAAAATATATATGTTGAATTCTGATTTGGGATCCATAGGAATGGAGCAACTCCTTTGATTGTCCAACAGGTACATTCCTAGGGGTTAAAGCAAAGAAAGAGTGAAAGTATATGGCAATAAAGATTGTTTTCTGTGTGTCTTAAGGCAGGCATTGGTCCCTTGGAAGGGAGGTGGAAGGATGCCATATGTTATACTGACGTGCCAACTTTTCATAAACTCAAGGTTGGATCTGTGGGAAGAATGTCTCCCTAGAGAAGAAACAAACACAATAGGGATTCTTTGTTCAGTCTGCAATTCTGAATAAGACACAATCATTTAGTTCTAAGCTCCAACACCTGGCAATTTGCTGACCAGGCCTATCTTAGCAAGCAAGGCTTTCTGTTTACCCAGCTTTCTCTTAGCTGGTCACTATTTGCTAGGCCTGTAGTCCTTGACCATAATCCGGACTTTGGGTCTGGAAAAGAACTGGCACAATCCATAGACCAGGTTGTTATACAAAACACAGATGGATTTGAACCCTTCACATACAGTAATGGCAAAGTTCTTGGTTCAGGCTTGTAACAGTGATGGAATAAACTGCAGGTTCAAATCAAGTCTCTGGAGTCTATTCAAAGCTGGGATGGGTCATTCAGTCCTTTGTACAGAGCTTCAGTTTGTAGCAAAGTCCCTCCAGAGGTATGAAGCAGGATTGAAGACAAGATGGAGACGAGGCATTAGCCTTTTATAGTCTCTTGCCATATGGTCTTTGCTTTCTTTGTCCCAAGGACACTCTGTCCAGCACGTGGCATAGAAAAACCTTAGAGTTCTCTCCATAGGCAGGTCCCTGCTACCTTGCTGAGTCACAAGGTGTATCTGCCTTGTCTCAATGGGGCAATTGTATAGCTGATGGTCCTTAATGGGCCATCAAGCAGGCTAGACAGAACTGACACCGGAAGCAGAGCACAAGATTGAAATATGGGCAGCATAGAGCCAATATTCATAACGTCAACTAAAAAAATGATACACATCTAGAGATAGCATCATTATAATCAGCCAATCAGAACCTCTCCATAGACCCCTTGCATGAAACCTTTCTACAATATTGGCTGCAAATATAGAACAGCGGTCGCAACGGTGATCTATACAGTTACAGATTATGTCAATAACGTCACAGGAGGTGACACGGCGTCAGTGAGACTGATACTGGAATACTGCCTTCAGCTTTGGTGTCTTCATTTGAAAAAGATGTTGTGAAATTGGAGCTGGGGCAGAAAGAGCCAACAAATGTTGTGAGGTCTGGAGGAAAATGCCTTCTAGGGAGCTATTGAAAGAGCTCAACCTGTTTAGCTGATCAAAAGAAGATTGAAAGGTGACTTCATTGAAGTGTTGAAGTGCCTTAATGGAGAGAAAAGATTGGATATTAAAGGGCTCTTGAATCTAGCAGAGAAAGGCATAACAAGACCCAATGGCTGGAAGGTGAAAAGAGACAAATTCATATTACAACTAAGGCACAAATATTCAACAGGGAGGATGATTCACCACAGGAACAAGCTACCAAGGAAAGTGGTGGATTCTCCATCTCTTGATGTCATTTCATGAAGACTAGATGCCTTTCTGGAATGTCTTTGCCCCCAAAGTAGCTCTTGTGTCATACAGGAGGCCTGTGATAAGCAGGGGGTCAGATTAGATGCTCTAATGGTCTCTTCTGGCCATAAAGTCGACTAATTTCTGAAAAACCGAGTGTAGCATTGGGAGCAGCGTCTGATGTTTCCCTGTCTAGCCGGCTTGCTGCCTAGAACGAACGCTCCTTGAGTGGGGTGATCCACAGGGAGTAGCTCAAACCTCCAAAGTGCCTGGCCAGGGGCAGGACATTGGCACAGCAAGGGAGGGGTGCGGCAGTGACATCACAAAGGCCTTTTGTAGGACCTCAGACTATTGGTCAGAGGTGGTGACCTCACAGAGAGATGCTGACATCAGTGGGGCAGGACAGGGGTGAGGGAAACCTCAGAGACCCCTGTGGCTTTGCTTCAGCAAGTCTCCTTCTCCAGGTCTCTCTCTGAGGACTGAGGGAGTATTCAGGTTCACGGACGTGCGCACCAGGAGGAACCTCTTTCGAGTTTTCTCCTTCCCTTGTAGTGATTTTACTAGAAAGCAGCCGTCCCTGTTTAGAAGGTAAGAGCCTCCTCGAGGTTTGAAACCTGTTCAGTCTGATCGATCTGGTGAGAGTTGAATTCTAGGAATGAAGGAGACGAGCTTAAGGAGGCCAAAGAATCCTGTGGCACCTTATAGACTAACAGACATTTTGTAGCATGAGCTTTCGTGGGTGAATACCCACTTCGTCGGATGCAAGTAGTGGAAATTTCCAGGGGCAGGTATATATAAGCAAGCAAGAAGCAAGCTAGAGATAACGAGGTTAGATCAATCAGGGAGGATGAGGCCCTGTTCTAGCAGTAGAGGTGTGAAAACCAAGGGAGGAGAAACTGGTTCTGTAATTGGCAAGCCATTCACAATCTTTGTTTAATCCTGAGCTGATGGTGTCAAATTTGCAATGAACTGAAGCCCAGCAGTTTCTCTTTGAAGCCTGGTCCTGAAGTTTTTTTGCTGCAGGATGGCCACCTTAAGATCTGCTATTGTGTGGCCAGGGAGGTTGAAGTGTTCTCCTATAGGTTTTTGTATATTGCCATTCCTGATATCTGATTTGTGTCCATTTATCCTTTTCCTTAGAGACTGTCCAGTTTGGCCGATGTACATAGCAGAGGGGCATTGATGGCATATATTACATTGGTGGACATGCAGGTGAATGAACCGGTGATGGTGTGGCTGATCTGGTTAGGTCCTGTGATGGTGTCATTGGTGTAGATATGTGGGCAGAGTTGGCATCGAGGTTTATTGCATGGATTGGTTCCTGAGCTAGAGTCACTATGGTACAGTTGCTGGTGAGAATATGCTTCAGGTTGCCATAGTAACACTAGCTGAACTGTTTCTTTGATAATATGTTCAACAGCTTGGAGTATTCTCTCCTGTTGACTGAACTGCATTTGAATTTTCTCCATGTCATCATGCAGGGACAGGGGGAAAAACAAACCTGAAGTAAAAAAAAAAAAATGGTAATTTGTCTGACATTTCCCAAAAAATCTGAGCTACAGTCTGTCAAACAAAACTAACATGCAGTTATATGACCAAGGAGCCTTCATAAAAGATAGAAAACCCATATCAAAGAGAGGTAGAAGACACTTTCATTTTAATTTAAAGTGAAATTCCAGATTAGGTTACATCTGATGTCTCAGAATCAGGATGAGAGATTCTCCCATGATCCACTGAAACCTGCTTCACCCAGCGCTGTCTCATGCATCCGACGAAGTGGGTATTCACCCACGAATGCTCATGCTCCAAAAGTCTGATAGTCTATAAGGTGCCACAGGATTCTTTGCTGCTTTTACAGATCCAGACTAACACGGCTCCCCCCTCTGATACCTTTCTCATTAGTGTTATTTACAGGAGTTTTAGCACCTTCATAACGGGAGAAAAACCAGCCGACCTTCCTAGAAGCGGCTTTGCCATTGGGAGAAAAGGGGATTTGAACGGTGCTTGGGATCCATTTGAAATCCCCTTCCAAGTCTGACACTTTCATCTCCTGCCAGACTGACTCTGATTTAGGATCAAAGACGTCCAAGCACCATTCCCAAACATGGACAGCCAAGAACATGACCCCACCAGACATGTTGGGAAGCGAAGGAATACGAAGGGGTGAACTGTGCATGGCTCAGGCACAAGGTAACAGTTCTGGGGTGATGGGGAAGGATGGAATGTCTGAGTCGCCCCATCTCCTTCCAGTGTCACAGAGCCTAAAATGACCCTTATTTCCCTGACACTGCTCCAGCTCTTCATCATATTTAAATATATTTTAAATGAGAAAAAAAGTCAACAAAATAACTGCTGTTCTGCACAATCCAGGGTAATGTGAGAACAACTGGGAATGAGACAATCTCTCCTCAAAGAGGAACTTGACGTCTCTAACAGTAACTTTGCACTCGGAGGAGGAGTACAGATGTGAATCTCCAGGTTTGTTTAGACAAGGAAATGTGACGGTGATTAGGTCAGATCAGGAGGAAATGTGCAAGATAACCCCACCGACTATCCATGGCCCATGTCTTTAGTGCAAGAATAGCTGTCTTATTACATCAGGAAAGTGAACTCAAGCTAGCTAACTCCATGGCAACCACAGTGATGAGACCCAGGTAGATTTTATCTCAACGTAGCTGGTTGAAGACACCCCCCATCTCCCCCACCTGGGGTGATGACATTCCTGGTAGAAAGGACACCCACTCCCATGACTCGCAGGACAATGGAGTTGATACAAAGGACCACAGGATCCACCCCAAAGATGGGCGAGCTTCAAAAGTGGGCAACTCATGTGTGGGAGCTGAGGAACTACAGTGTGCAAAAGATGCAAACAGCCTTAACACTCACTACCTGGGAACTGTCAAAAGAATTAAAGAAAAAATCTCCTGACAGCTCTAGAGAAGGTTTTTATGAAGTTTATCTCCTTTACGGATTCTCTGATGTTTAGAAAGGCCTGAACTATGAGTGAAGCTTTTCCCACACTCGCAGCATTCATAGGGTTTCTCTCCGGTGTGGACTCTGTAATGTGTGACAAGGGTTGAGCTCCGAGAGAAGCTTTTCCCGCACTCACTGCATTCATAGGGTTTCTCTCCCGTGTGGACTCTCTGGTGAGAGATAAGAGGTGAGTGAAACTTTTCCCGCACTCACTGCATGCATAGGGTCTCTCTCCTGTGTGGATCCTCTGATGCATAGTAAGGTTTGAGCTCCGAGAGAAGCTTTTTCCACACTCGCAACATTCGTAGGGTCGCTCTCCTGTGTGCGTTGTCTGGTGAGAGATAAGGGCTGATCTCTGAGTGAAGCTTTTCCCGCACTCACAGCATTCATAAGGTCTTTCTCCTCTGTGTATTCGCTGATGCCTACTAAGGGCTGAGGTACGATTGAAGCTTTTCCCACACTCACAGCATTTGTAGGGTCTCTCTTTCGTGTGGATTATCTCATGTCGAATAAGGGTTGAGCGGTAGTGGAAGTTTTTCCCACACTCACTACATGTATTCTCTTGCTTTTCCGTGAGGATTTTCTCCTGGGACATAGTTTCCTTGAGGTCCCTGTGAGGTCCCTGACAATTAATGGGTTCATCCACTCTCTCCTCTGAGTGGTTTCCCTGCTCTCTCTCTGGTCTGGGGTAATTTTCACCAGCTTTTCCCTGCTCATGGGGGCTGGACACATTCCCTTTGGCTCTTCGCAGTAATTCCCCATGCGCTTCGGCGAGCTCAGCATCTTCCTGGTGAGGATTCTGCTCCTCGCTCTCCCTCACCACCCCATCACCTGCTAGAAGAGAGGAGAAATCTCAGAATTGGGGATGGAAAGGCAGAGAACAAACCCAAGTAAGTGCTGGAGAGACAGAAAATAAAAATCAGGGACTGAACTCCCCCAAACTCTTCCCCACAGGGGACAGTGGAGGGGATCAATTCTGCTCCACACCCAGGACCGGCCTTTAGGGGGGGCTGTATGGGTGCCCCACCCAAGGGGGTGCCGGGCGCAGGGTTTGGATTCCCACCTGACCTGCTGCCGAGAGGCTCGCTGGGCTGATGAAAGCGGCACAGGGAGCAGATAAGCAGCAGCGTGGGGGAGTGGGAGAGACCCGAGCTGCAGGGGGAAATTGGATGACCAGCCGTCAGAGCCAGGTGACTGCTCCGGAGCAGAGGGGCCCCTCTCCGCCCTGTTCCACGTGTGCAGCTGCTGCTGTTCCTGTTCCCCCAACCCCCCACCCTCCGTTCACCCCGGGAGTCGCCCCGTCCACCCCCGACTGGGAGCATCCTCCTGACTGCTCTGCAGGGGGGAGGTGCTGATTGATGGGGGGGGGTGTCCCCCTCCCCCACACCCAGGTAGCCGATTTCCACTGAGCTGGGGTGACGGGATGGGGGAATCTGCATGTGCTGCTGCCTCTCTGGGGCCGGACCGGCAGCTGCTTGTGTCTGAACAAGCCTAGTTCAGGCTCTTGACCCTGAGAACTTTCTTAAAGAGACAGCGCGCTCACTCACTCAGGCACATACTACCTTCACACACACACACACAGAGTCCTTTACACACTCCCTTCAACATACACACACTGTTTAATATCCTCCCCCCAACACACACACACACACCCCAGGACTCCCTGCATCCAGGTCACTTCCCCACCTGGGCGGTGCTGAGACATCAGGAGCAGCTGCTCTCCTGCCCTCCCCTTACACAGCCTGCAGGGAAAGTGACCTGGGTGCAGGAAGCCCTGATGTCGCTCCTTGCTCCCCTCTCCCAGCCCCCCAGGGCTGTGTGGGGCGGGGGAGCAGCAGTCCAGTGGGGGAGCGAGCAGCAATGCCAGCTGCTTCGTGCATCCAGGTCAGGTTCCCCACTTGGGTGCAGGAGGGGGATGCCGGGGTTAGAGGCAAAGGGGGCACAGTACAGGGGTTGAGGGCACAGGAGAGTGGTGCAGGGGGTAGCAGGGAAGGGCTGCATAGAACCATAAAATATCAGGGTTGGAAGGGACCTCAGGATGCATCTAGTCCACCCTCCTGCTCAAAGCAGGACCAATTCCCAACTAAATCATCCCAGCCAGGGCTTCGTCAAGCCTGACCTTAAAAACCTCTAAGGAAGGAGACTCCACCTCCCTAGGTGACCCATTCCAGTGCTTCACCATCCTCCTAGTGAAATAGTTTTTCCTAGTATCCAACCTAGTCCTCCCCAACTGCAACTTGAGGTCATTACTCCTTGTTCTGTCATCTGCCACCACTGAGAACAGTCTAGATCCATCCTCTTTGGAACCCTCCTTCAGGCAGTTGAAAGCAGCGATCAAATCCCCCCTCAGTCTTCTCTTCTGCAGACTAAACAATCCCAGTTCCCTCAGCCTCTCCTCATAAGTCATGTGCTCCAGCCCCCTAATCATTTTTGTTGCCCTCTGCTGGACTCTTCCCAATTTTTCCACATCCTTCTTGTAGTGTGGGGCCCAAAACTGGACACAGTACTCCAGATGAGGCTTCACCAATGTCGAATAGAGGGGAACGATCACGTCTCTCCATCCGCTGGCAATGCCTCTATTTATACAGCCCAAAATGCCGTTAGCCTTCTTGGCAACAAGGGCACACTGTTGACTTATAGCCAGCTTCTCATCCACTGTAACCCCTAGGTCCTTTTCTGCAGAACTGCTTCCTAGCCACTCGGTCCCTAGTCTGTAGCAATGCATGGGATTCTTCTGCCCTAAGTGATGGACTCTGCACTTGTCCTTGTTGAACCTCATCAGGTTTCTTTTGGCCCAATCCTCTAATTTATCTAGGTCCCTCTGTATCCTATCCCTACCCTCCAGCGTATCAACAACTCTTCCCAGTTTAGTGTCATCTGCAAACTTGCTGAGAGTGCAGTCCACACCATCCTCCAGATCATTAATGATTGCGGCACAGGAGTGGAGTGCAAGGGCTGGGGTGAAGGGGGCACAGTGCAGGGGTTAGGGGCTCAGGAGGGGGTAGGTGTTGTGGTGCACGGGGGGGGCAGAGGTTAGGAATGAAGGGGTGAAGGGATTAGGGGTGCTGGAGGGGGAGCAGGCATTTGGGGCAAAGGGACACAGTGCAGAGGTTGGGGGGAAGGGAACGTGGATTGCCTAGGGAGCCCATGGGAGTCAGGGGCACCAAAATGCAAGTTTGCCCAGGGTGCCATTTCCCCAAGGCCGGCCCTGCCCACATCCCATCCAAACACTCAGTAGGAAGGGAGGGAGCTCCAGCCAAGGTGTCAATCATCATCTGTAGGAAGCCAGGAGTGAGATCTGCTGGGGACTGTCCTGAGCTCACAGAGTCTGTGTGGGGAATCCCAGCGGGTTCTCTCAGGCACTTACAGTTTCTGGGTTGGTTTAATGTTTCCTCACCTGTGCAGGGACTTCCCAGGATCTCGCTTTCCACTGAACCAGGGAGATCCAGGACCCACGGCTCTTCCCCTCCTTCCAGCTGGAAGATCACAGAGGGTTGGGAAACTGGAAACCCTGCTCAAGGGAAAGAAAACAAAGGAGATCAGGGGAATTCATAGGCCATTTATCATCATAAAAAACATTATATTAGTTTAACCCCAGTCCATTTTAAACAATAAAATCGCAGGGCCAGCTCCCCAGGTGCTCAAAGGTGCAGAACACTCTGCTTAGGAGGGATTTAACTATCCCCATCTTTGCCGGGAACACACACAGCCAGACACTCATTATCAAAGAGGCTCCTAAAAAACAGAGACTGGAACTGCATTTCCCTGAAAGTGAAGACTCCAGACAGAGGGCAAGTGTCCCTGGCACTGCTTCTTGCTGACAGACAGGTCCAGAGCCAAAGAGAGAGTCCAGGGGAAGCTGGGAACAGGAAGCATGGGCTGGGGGGGTTCAGTGGAGTAAGGACCAGGAAGGGCAGGGATATCACTGAAGGCAGGATCTCAGCAGCAGTAGATGTCAGGAAAGCACATCCTGCGGCATTAGGGAATCTAGTGAGTCAGGTATAAAGGTGGGAGCATAAAAAACACTGTGTGGAGAAAGCTGGCAAATTAGATGGTGTAGTTCAAGAGCCACAGACCAATTCTTCTGCCAAAGGAGAATGTGAAAAATAAGAATCAGGCCATGTGACTTCAGGAGGGACAAATTCGAAGATCCAAAGAACATGCAGAGAAGAGAGACGGCGGCTCTTGCAGGTGGGGATGGAAAAGGAAGAGTCTCCGTGGCTCATGGAGCCAATTAGTTCGTTTTATCATTCATTGATCATTGTTATGGTGATCTCATATGTTATTTCAGATGTAATCACTGTGTACGAAATAGATTTAAGTTGTAGGTATAGGCAGAAGTAAGACAGGTAGAGCCCTGCATGGATACAAAATTTATATCCGCATCCGATCTGCGATTCGCAAAAATGGTCCATGGAGATCTGCAGCTTTTCAGGGCTCTAGGCACAAAGTTTGGACCTGCAGCCGATCCACAAAGGAGGTCCGAATTCTCCACCAGGAGACGTGATCAAAGCGAAGGGCTAAGGCAATGAATCCTAAAATCTTCTAACATAGGCTGGAATGGACCTCAAGAAGTCATCTACTCCATTCCCATCGCCCTGCGGCAGGATCAGGTGTAAATATGCCAGAAGTTTGTCTAACCTGTTCTTAAAACCCTCCTGGGACAAGAATTCCACAACCTCTCTTTGTAATCCATTCCAGCACTCCCCTATCCTTATCGCTGGAAAGGTTTTGGTATTACCCACCCTCAACCTCCCTTACAGCAGATCAAGCCAATTACTTCTCCTCCTACCTTCAGTGGACGTGACGAACAATTAATCACTGCTCTCTTATAACAACCCTTGACATATTTGAAGACTGTTCTCAGTTCCCCACTCACTCTTTTCTCAAAATTAAACATGCCCAGTTCTTTCAACCTTCCCTCCTAAGTCATGTTCGAGGACCAGGAGGGCGCTTTTTCCTTCTGAATGGAGATGCGCAAGGTGAGGTCAGAGAAAAGGATGTTGGAGTAACCGAGACAGGAGAGGATGACTAAGAGCTCTAGCTGCGCGGATGGATAGGAAAGGCCAATTGTTAAGGATGTTACGCAAAAAGAAAATGCCAGGTGTAGGCACAGCCTGGATAGGAAGCCCCAGAGAGAGCTCCGTGACAAAGGTATTGCACAGTTATGGGCCTGAGTGACAGGCAGCACAATGGTGCTGTCTGCAGCGGTAGAGAAAGAAGGTGGGGGGAGGGCTTGGGGGAAATATTAAGAGCTTTGCTTCAGCTGTTGATCTTTAGCTGATGGCTGGACATCAGTGAGGAGATGAGAGAGAGAGGGGCTGAGATTTCAGTTGCGACAGAAGGAGACAGGCCAGGAGCAGAGAGGCAGAACTGGGAGTTAGGAGCACAGGGATGGTAGCTGAATGTGTGTGTTCAGATGAGATTCCCAGAAATAAGGTGCAGACGAAGAAAAGAAGAGGACCAAGGACAGAGCCCCGTGGAACCCAAACAGAAGGCTGGAACGGGGGTCAGCCGGCTCATTCTAAAGACACTCTAATGCAGTGACTGGAGGAGGAGAAGGATGTGACTCATCATGGACCTCTTGATGCCACCTGGCAGAGGGCACAGGGTGCCTAATATTTTACTGGGATCCCACAGACCAGGTACACGCATATTCGTTCACCCAAAGGTGGCGTGTCAGGTGTCTGCGAGGAACTAGTTAGGTAGGTCTTAGGTAGCTCTTAAAAGCTTTGCCAGTCCAGCTCTATTGTTTAAGGCTGGGAAAAAGTGCCCACACGCATGTGCACACACGCACCATCCAACATGGCTCTGCTGGCCAAAGCTCAATCACAGACACAGCTACAGCGGCAAAAGCATCCATTTTTTAAAACAGGAAACTAAATGCTCATAAGCTACATTAATGCAGAGTTAAGGTTGCCCAGTGCTGTCTCCTGCCTTGCACCATACGGACGGTGAGTAAACTTAAACCACTGCAGACCAGGAAATGAAAAGTTAATGTAAACTTTCCCCCAACCCTTAACCCTGTAGCTGGCCAGACCCAGTGAGAATGGTTCTGCGTGGGCCGTGCAAAGGTTAACCAACTGCCACAGGGACTCAGGTATTCAGCTCAATGCAGCAGTAACGGGATGAATTCTATGGTCTGTGGTATAAAGGACGTCAGAGTAGATGACCTAATAGTCACATCTGGCCTTCAAATCTATGAACCTATAATTGATCTGAGGAAAGACTGAGACTAAGACATTGTCTGTGCTGTGCTCACAGGTGGGAATCCCAGCACCTATCCGCATGCCTCCGGCTGTGTGCACTGGGCCAGCTGTAGCTGTGACTGGCTGATGGAGGGATGGGTTGCAGCAGCTGGGCAGAGCTGTGCCTGTGCTATGCAGAGAGGTGCATGTGAAACTTGGGGGGCAATTCTGCCTCATTTCCGTGCTGAGTGTTGTAGGCTTGGTCAGCAAAGGTGCCCAAGGGCGTGTTCTTGCCATGGGGGTTGTCAGCACCCTGGTGGCGTATGTTCGAGTGACCTGTGGGGCTTAGTGAGGGGTAAGTGAAGGCAGTGACTCACAAGGAAAACTCAGGTTGAGGGCAAGGGGGTAGTAACACTGTCTCCTGCTCGTTCTAATCACAGCAATACCAATCACAGAGGGAAACTGAGGTGTGTATTGACATCATACAAGTATCACCAAAAGTCCCACCTCTATCTCACACACACACACACTGCTCACAGCCCCCGGAGAGAAAGCAAAGCACAGGAACTGGACGTTAGTCCAGTGAACACAGTGGAGGACAAACTGCAATCCTCACACCCTGGTCAAAAAGGAGAGGCAGGTGGGTCCCTGCCCATAGAGAGGGGCTGGCTGGAGGCCTGATACCTGAGGGGCCATTCCTTGAGCAGACCATGGAGGCAGGTGAAAGGCTTCGCTACCCCAGATCTGTGACATCGCAAAAGCACATTTTGGGGAATTAGGAAATCTAGTGACTCAGGTGTAACGGGAGGGAAAATTAAACTCCCCCAGTGTGAGGAGAAGGCTGGGGAATTACACACTAACATTCAGGAGCAACAGCCTCTAATTCTTCCGGAAAAGGAGAAGGTCAGAAACAAGAACAGGGCCATGCAGCCTCAGGAGGGACCGGCTCAGAGATCCAAGGAGCCGGGAGGGAAGACAGCTTGTGGCTGCTGCAGATGGGGAGAGGGGGGGCAAGACTCTCTCCAAACTCTCACTCTTCTTGACCCCGACCTGATTTTACGATCTATGACCCAGTCTCACGTCTTGTGGGCAATTTCATACTCGCTAGAGGTAAGATGTCATTTTCAGAGAATTGCTTATTAGCTTGGACCATGTGTGGAGGGGCAAGGAGGTGAACATAAAGAAATGGGTTATTCAGCTTGCTACAGTTAAGGGCTTCTATTAGGTGGAGGCTTTGTGGGAGAAGTTCTGCTGAAGTCTGGGATTTACCTGACCAGGCCTAAGGAGAGAATCCCAGGTCAGATATTTTGCACCCTCATTTTTACAGACTAAGGAGTAACTACAAACAGGTGCAATACGCCACAGGATTCTGAAAGAAGGACGTTTGGGGTGGGCTTTAGCAATTAGGTTGCTATGCAGCATCTCAGCAGTTGGACACATTTATATATTGGGATTATTAATAACTAAGTGATGTAAATCATGAGTATTAAGGATTGATGCTAAATTATGGACTTCCCAAAGGTCAC
Organism: Mauremys mutica; assembly: GCF_020497125.1. Classification (NCBI taxonomy): domain Eukaryota; kingdom Metazoa; phylum Chordata; order Testudines; family Geoemydidae; genus Mauremys; species Mauremys mutica. The sequence continues at coordinate 4,118,147 of NW_025423255.1, forward strand.
ATATGGGTTGGGGCAGCTATTGACATTGTAATCAGAGCAAAGCAGCAGATGCAGTATATCGCCATCCTATTACCATAAGGAAGTGGATAAATTACCTCCCCTAGTGACCAGTTTTTCATTTTGTCAGGTCCCCGAGACAGTGTAAACTGAAGCAGGGCCTCCCTTCTGATGGGTCCCTTGCCCCTCGATCTTTGTTTCCATTGGTGTCAAAACTTGTACGTCCGCACAGTGCAAGCCCCTCTTTACTATACTGCTCTTAGTCTAACTGTTACGTGGATTGATCCTTGCCTGTGATTTCAGTTATAACTGTCTGTATTTAATCAAGTTTCTGTGTGTTTCACCAAATTCCATCTTCTCAATTAACTTTGAGTAGCCATGTACAAGGGCGAGCTGTGCCCCAACACGTCATCTTATCGGTGTAAACACTGTACAGGCTACACCACCACCCTGTGACATCATCAACAAAGTGCCCATTTGTGCCTGGGTAGGGGCCCTGCTCTGGGAGGGAGGATGCAGCGAGGACTCAGGGTCGGTGGCCGGGGTCGCTGTGCACAGAGATGGGGAGGTTATGTGAGGAGGGGGGTAATGAGAGGGAGGTCAAGAGTTAAAATAATATTTGGGGGAGGAAATGTATAATGAAGTGAAACTGAACAGAAATAAAACTGGAGTGTGGGCTCTAGAACAACAAGGCTTGGGCAGGGATTTGGGGTTAAAGGTCTGGGATCCCCCACAGCTCCAGATCCCCAAACCTCTCCTCCCTCCCACTGACCCACCCAGCCCACTTCCTGGGTGCCCTTCCCCCACACTCCCCTCTCCTTCTTCCCATTACTCTCAGCCAGCACCACCTCCCGGCGCCTTGGGAGATTCTTGTGTTCCCTCCTCGTCTCTCACAACCTCCTCCCTCCCTGCTGCTTCTTAGCTCTAACCCTGCACACACCCTCCCCATGTCCTGGCACCCCAGAATTATCTACTCCCCCCTTCTCCTCCCCTCCCACGGCTCTGTTCTCCCTTCACCCATGGGGTCCTGAATGGCAACATTATTCGCTCTCCTATCAAAAGATGAGCTCATCTGACTGTCACACAAGCCAGGCATCAGTCACACACCTATTTTTATTAATTAAATTATTTATTTTTTAATAATTTTTAAAATATTTTTATTTTTTTATAATTTTATTAATTAATTTTTAAAAACAGTTGCTAATGTAGCCAATAAGGACACATTAAATGCAATTTCAAAATGACTGATGACAAATGTCTAAAAATTATTCTAGTGGGTGGGAGATAAGGCAAAAAAGGGGGGCAAGGAAACTTGTCAAAACTTGTATGATGAATAAAGGTATCAAGTTATTACTACTCAGGTTCTTTAGAGACCCCACAGCTTCTAATAACACAGGGGACAGGACTCCTTACCCAGCGAGGTCACCGTCTCATAGTTCTCCTGCATGACATCCCTGTAGAGGGCTCTCTGAGCGGGGTCCAGCAGAGCCCCCTCACCCCTGGTGAAATACACAGCCACTTCCTCGAAGGTCACCGGCCCCTGAAAGAGCAAGAGTCCAACACTCAGGACCTGCTGCCCCACTCACACTTTCAATCAAATGGAAGCTCTGGTGGATAATAGTCAACAGAGTCCCACCCCACCCCGCTCAGAGCAGCCAGGAAACGCCAGGGGGAGGGGACGAAGTGAGACCCCCTTGTCTCTCCCAGCAGATCCATCACCCCCCCTACTAGCCACAGACGGACACAGGAGATGGAGGCCCTGGCAGGTGCAGGGAGAGCTCGCTGGCAGGGAGCCCAGCGCTGTTCTCATTGTGAAGAGCTGGACGGGGCCAGACTCAGTGGGGGGCAGACGACATGACGGTCCAGGGGGGCCTTGCTGAGGGGGCTCCTCCAGCAGGGGTGTCCTGTCTCTCCTCCCCCCACTTCTCTTCAGCTGTCTGCCCCTGCAGCTCTTCCTGCAGCCCTGCCCCCCCCCACTTGGAGCTGCCCCGGCCAAGCTGCTCCCTGGAGCCTCCTGTGCTGTCTGGGGGGAGGGGGGGGGTTTTGCTGATGTCGGGGTGGCCCCACCCTCCTGCCTCTGTGCCCAGTCTCTGCTGAGCTGAGGTGGGGGGACAAGATTCTGTGCTGCTGCCTCTGGGTCAGGAGTGGGGGCTGCTGGCCCCTGCTGCCGTGTGAACGAGCCCTCGGACTAATGAGTGCCGCTGGGCTGGAAGTGACAGCGGGTGTGTCTCACACTCCCCCCCCACACACACACACTCACCCCATCACAGACACGTCAGTTACTGTTGTTACTCCCTTTTACTTCCTGTCAAAATGCGCAAAGTACATGTAGTCTCTGTAATTTTATTCTTCACATTCGGTCAGGATGACAGTGCTGGTAGTTTAGCTTTTTAACTGGTCTGTGCATTTCATCATTTTATTTCTGTCTTATGCCTAAATTCAGTTCTCTGAGTAACGAGTTCTAAAATGCCTCACCTGTCCTGGCTGGCATAATTATCATTATCACTGTTAGTAACATATTGTGCTTTATTGTGTGGTGTTATAAATAACTAACACGTTATGTCATATAGAATCACTATATGCTAAATAGAGAATCGATTGATCAGTATGTAGCGAGAATAATCATGTATTAGGTATCTACGTAAATAGGGTTGAAACACAAGGCCTGTAGGCTGAGACCTGCAAGATTTTAGCTTCACTATTTTAGGCCTTGGAGCTAAGAAATGCTGACAGAAGTAAATGGCCGAGGAATAACCCGATGCCCTAAGATGATGGGAAAAGAGGTACCAAGTGGGAACAGGGTGAAAAATTAGCCGGAAGATTAATTTTAAATAAAAAAATTCTGGAAAGGCCCCTCTGTTTCCAAATGTGCCTTAACCACAGGATACAGGTTGTATGTCCATGCTAATGAGGTATAATCAGATTCACATTATATAAAGGGGGTGCCCACAGCAGGAAAATTGAGCTCCCTATGGGAAAGTCCAGCAGGAACCATCCCTCTACTGATGATCAATCCATGAGAGACACATCAGACCCTAATACTGTTGTTCAGGATGTGAGTAGAACTAGAGTTGTAACTTTTGCACAGGTCTTTATAGAATTTCTGTGCGCTTGGGTCGTCATAACCTTAACTGTAACTTTAATAAAACTTGTAAAACTGACTAGACCTTGTGCTTGTGAATGTCTGTGTGGTCACTTCCCTTGGTCTGTGTGTGTTCCTAGAGACTGTACATTTGAAGAAAGTAGCAGAGGCGACTTTCACTCTGTTAAGCTTGAAACTGTCGCCACCAGAGCCGACCCCGCGGGGGTGTAATGCCACATTACAAACTGCACTTTACATAAAATAAAAGGCTGCACAATACACCACACACCAGGCCACCCTCACTTCTGCGCTGCTGCTGGCGGTGGCATGGCCTTCAGAGCCGGGCGCTCGGCCAGCAGCCGCTGCTGTGAGGCCGCCCTGCCAGTGCTGAATTTGTGCCAGGGCTGAGCTCTGGCGCCTCTTCCAATAAAATTAAGCACTAGAGGGAGGCACCAGAGCCTGGACGTGATGGTGGGGAGCCCAAGGAACCCGTGGGGGCCAGGGGGGATGGGGGGCACCAAAATACAAGTTCACCCAAGGCACCATTTTCTCTAAGGCCAGCCCTGGAGCTGGGTATGGGGGAGGGGCACATCCCCTAAGGCCGTGGTTCTCAGCCAGGGGTCCCTGGACCTCTGGGGGGATGCGAGCAGGTTTCAGGGGGGCCTCCAAGCAGGGCCCGTGTCAGACTCGCTTGGGCCCAGGGCAGAAAGCCCAAACCTCCCTGCCTGGGGCTGAAGCCTGGGGCCATGAGCCCTGCCACCAGGGGCTGAAGCCAAAGCTTGAGCAATTAGCTTTGAGGGGGGGGGCCTGTCACATGGGGCCCCAGGCAACTGCCCTGGTTGCCGCCCCCTAACGCCAGCCCTGGCTTTTATATGCAGAGAACCAGGCACATACAGGGCCGTGGAGTTTTTATAGCACGTTGGGGGCCTTAGAAAGAAAAAGGTTAAGAACCCCCCCTAAGCCTCCCTGGTGGGTGCCCCTCACATCTCACAGCAGCCACTGGTTAATCAAGTCAGGCTCCAGCCCTGGGAGTCTGGTCTGTTTTCCTAGCCCCACCGAGGGGGGTTGTTGCCTGTCCCACAAATTAGAGCATTTCCACCCTATAACCTCAGGGGTCTGTTCCTAGAATGGAAGCCGCATATTAAACAAGTCCCAACAGGTTTGCTACACCCTGGCCTCCTCCCATTCTCCCCCCTGGGAATTTCCTGCCCTGCTCCAACCTCCAAACCAGACTGCCCAAGCCTCCCTCCTCCGGTGCATTTGGTGTCCCTCTCCCTCCAGCAGGAACCCACCAGCAACCCCCCCATAACCCCTACCTGAGCCGGCTCCACTGCAGCTGTTTCCCTTCCCTGTCCCACGCCAGGCTGGGATGAGCTGGAGCGAAACACGGACGACATCCTGCAGCCTGGCAGGGTGAGAAGGGCAGTTGCGGAGGTTTCAGAACAGGCTTTAGTTCATGTCACATCACGATTCTCCCAGGATCTTTCCCTGCAGAGACACAGCCTAGGCTCTGCCATGCTGGGAACATGCTCCAGCTCTTTATTGCAGGGGAGACCTGGCCCCTCCTGCCAGGCTAAGCCCACAGGGAGATTTTTCAGCCTCCCCAGTAATAAAGTCTCTGAACAAAATGCTGGAAAGGAGTAGAACCAAAGGGGCTGGGCAGGCTCCATAGGGACACTGGCTCCTCCCTTCCCCTCCTGTGCGGCCATGTCCTGTCGCTGGCAGAGATCGGCCCCCCCATCTCCCCCCCAGAGGCAGCCGTGTCTGCGGGCTCCCCCAGCCAGCACCTACTAACCCCCACCCACGGTGGGGGAGTGACACAGGACAGCAAATTCCACCTACCCAAGGACAAATTGCTGCAGATAAACGGGCTGGGTTCACATCCCAAAGCTGAGGAGAATTGAAGAATTACAGAGAAAATAGGGAAAATGAGAGACTAGAGAGTCAATAATTTTAGGGAAAACGAGGGAAACTCCTTGGATTTTCTAGCCACATGTGGGGAGAGGAGAGAGAAGGGGAAGAACTAGAGAGAATTGTTCTCAGGTTTTGAGACGGAAAGAAACGGCACAAACAGGAAAAGGATGCGAGTGGCTCACCCCTGTGACCATAGGCGTGTGCAGCACATTTCATTAGGGTGTGAACCCAGGGAGCCCCGCCCTAGCCCCACCCCATCCACTGCCTCCCACTTCCTGCCCCCTGGCTGCCCCCCTCAGAACCCGCAACCCCCCCTGCTCCTTGTCCCCTGACTGCCCCCTCCTGAGACCTCCCCACTGTAACTGCCTCCCTAGGACCCTACCCCCTACCCGTCCCCCTGACCCTTATCCACACCCCTGCCCCCAGACAGACCCCTGGGACTCCCGACACTCTGCTCCCTGCCTGCCCCAACCCCGCTCCACCCCCCTACAGGCACCCCCCAAACCCTCAACCCATCCAACCCCCTGCTTCTTGTTCCCTGACCGCACCCTCCAGAGGCCCCCCCACCCCCTAATCACCCCCCCAACTATCCAACCCCCCTCCCCACCTCCTGGCAGCTCTGTCTAGTGGCTTCTCCCACCCACACACTCAAAGTGGCAGAGGAGGTTCCCTCTCCTTCGGGGGGAAGGTTGCCTAGTGGTTAAGGCACCGGACTCAAGCTCAGGTGTTCTGGGTTCGAGTCTCTGCTGTGCCACAGACTCCCTGCTTAGCCTTGGGAAAGTCACTTCACCTCCTTGTGCCCTAGATCCCGCCTGCCCAGTGGGGCCCAACACTGACCCTGCCTCCTGGGCTAAATCCATTCATGGCTGGGTGATGGGGGGGAGAATGGAGATACCAGCATGGGGAGATTTGGGCTGAATTTCTCCACAGCTGGAGAGTGGGAGCCAGCTCCACAGGGGGGATGGGGCAAGAGGGGCTCAGGCCAGCTCCACACAGAGGGGGGTCAGGGCTTCAGCTCTGCAACTTTGCCACTAAGGTGGCTGGGGCTCCCGAGCCGGGAACTTCAGCCCCACATCTTCTGCCAGGGCCCGGGGCTTCTCCTGCCTGCCCCAGGAGAGCTCCTCTCCCTCCACCCCCACCCCAGTGCAGCTCCTGCTGGGGTCTGGGGCTCCCCCCACGGCCGCCTCCCAATCCAGCGGGGATTCTCCTCCCCCTCCAGCTCGGCTCCTCTCTCCCCCTCCACGCTGGTACCTGGAGCTTCTCCTCCCCCAACCTCCCCCAGCCCCAGCCCAGCTGGGCTCCCCGGGGCACCCGCCGCTGCTGTGGCCGGAGCCGAGCCTGGCGGGCAGGGAGCAGCGATTCACGCGGGGGCCCTGGCAGAGTCCCCAGCCCGAGCGGGGCGGGGCAGCCCCAGGGGAGCGGGGGGGGGGCTCTGCTGCTGCTGGCCCCGACCCCCCACCGACCCCTGGGGCTGTTTGGGGGGGGCTCACTCAGCCCCCCAGGAGCAGGGGGGGGAGCTGCGGAGCGGAGCCTGCCCAGCGAACAGCTGATCGCAGCTGCGCCCAGGCCGCCCCCAGGGAAAAGCTCCACGGAGGAGGCACCACAAGCTGCCGGCAGCGGGTCATTCCCGGGGGGGCCGAGCACCCGCCTGCAGCCGCCGCAGCCTCCTCCCCGCCCGGAGCCCCCACGGGAGGGGGGGAGGAGCCTCCCCAGCCAGGGCTCAGGGCATTGGGGTGCCGGGGCTCCCCCCATGCGCACGCCTGGGCCCGGGACACTCACACACACACTCTGCCCCGGGGCTCCCCTGGTGCCCAGAGACCGATCAACCCCCCGCCCGCCCCCCCGCCCTTCCCCGCCTGCAGCTCCGGCCTCTCCCCTCCCGCCCCGCCAGCCGCACCCAGGGGAGCCCCGGGCCCCAGGCTCTGTCCCCACCTGGAGCCCAGCGGGGCCGGGGGCAGCTCCTGCTGCAGCTGAGAACAGCGGCTCCGCTCCGGCCCGGGCGGCTCCAGCGCTGCTGGCAGCAGGTGGCCACCAGGGAGCAGCTGCTGGGCCCGGGCTCCTGCGTCACAATGTGCCAGAGCCCCGCCCCCAGGAGCTGCCCCGCCCCCGGGCTGTGCCAGAGCCCCACACCCAGGAGCTGCCCCGCCCCCGGGCTGTGCCAGAGCCCCGCCCCCAGGCGCTGCCCCGCCCCCGGGCTGTGCCAGAGCCCCGCCCCCAGGAGCTGCCCCGCCCCTGGGCTGTGCCAGAGCCCCACACCCAGGAGCTGCCCCGCCCCCGGGCTGTGCCAGAGCCCCGCCCCCAGGCGCTGCCCCGCCCCCGGGCTGTGCCAGAGCCCCGCCCCCAGGAGCTGCCCCGCCCCTGGGCTGTGCCAGAGCCCCGCCCCCAGGCGCTGCCCCGCCCCCGGGCTGTGCCAGAGCCCCGCCCTCAGGAGCTGCCCCGCCTCCAACCTGTGCCTGAGCCCCGCCCCCAGGAGCTGCCCCGCCCCCATCCGTGCCAGAGCCCCGCCCCCAGGAGCTGCCCCCCCCGCTTGGGATTTGTTCTCCTGCCTCCTTCTTCCCAGCACCCCCAGCTCCCAACTGCTCCCTTCCTGTGTCTGCAAACACCCCCCCCGGGCGGGCTGCAGCGCTCGCTGGGGCTGGCTCCAGTGGCTGAAGTTGCCTCCATCTCTGATCACCCGGGGAGAACAAACAGAGGAGATGGGCCCAGGGTGTGAAAGCAGAATCAGGGGGCAGGGAAAGGAGGACTGTTTGGAAAGGTGGGTTTTTGCGGGGGGGGGAGGGGTGATCCAGATGGAGTCAGAAGCAGTTGGGCAGCAGAGGCTCAGGGAGATTGAGGGGAACCCCCTGGGTGTCCCAGTGTTGGCCAGGGATCGTACAGCACCTAGCGCAATATGGGGTCCCAGAGCTGTAACAAGCTATTTTTACACCCAAGCCAAGAATATAAAATTGTGCCCCCCCCCGCTGTGCCACCCAGCCCCCTTGAAACACCCCCCCAGCGCCACCCATCCCTGTGGAAACAAACCCCCCCCAGCGCTGCCCGCCCCACAGAAACAAACCCTCCTTCCCCAGCGCCGCCCCCCCCGAAACAGCTGTGGGCCGAAAAGGAAGGTTTGGGGGAGGGAGAAGAAACGGCCCCCGTAGGGTGACCAGATCTCACCGTCACACCCCTCTTCACCCCCCAGCCCCCCGCTGGCCTGCTGCATCTCCTGCTAGTCAGTCCCCCACCCACCACTCCCCTCCTTTCACCTCCTCCCTCCCCTGCCAGAAACCCCCCTGCCCGCCCCTAGAGCCCCTGCTGGCTCACTGCTCACCTCTGTGCCCACCTGCCACTTGCCCACCCGCTCACCCACCTGCTCCCCACTTGCCTCCTCACCCTCCCCAAGTGTAAAGCCTCATTCAGAGACCCAGGGGTCACCATATTACTGCACCCAGCAGTCACTCACTGCAGCACCAAACATTAAACTACTGAAAATGGCGTCCCCCCCTCCAGCCACCGACTTTTTGGACTAGAAAGCTTTGCCCCAGACATCCCCTTCAGAAGACATCCCCAGACCGGCTGAGGGATACTGGTGTGACCTCACCTGGCAGCCCCCAAAGAAGGAATTGGGGGGACTGAATGGACAGGCCCCGCTCTAGCTGAAGCCTGGCAAGGGAGGTACGTGGATCCCACTAGAATTTAAAATGAAAAGTGCGGGAGGGGAGGCTCTGCTGGACCTGGGCAGCTCTAGATACAGCACCAGGCACGTAGCAGGATTTCCACTCCTGAGCCATGGCAGCAGAAATTGACTTTTCCTTTCCAGATTTAGCTAATGTTCAGAAAGGGAATCTAGCGCCTGCCTTCGAGATTTGAACACCTCAACATTCAGGAGGGCTCCAGCTCAGTTTGGGCAGCTGTTACTTCATTTCTCCCAAATAAAATATGCTGATCCACTGTCATTTGCTGTAGAAAAAGTAGGATAAAATTGAGCAAGAAATGCTTCCCAGGGGTTATTAGGACTGGAATTGCAATTTTCAACAGCCATTGCCTTTTTGTTTGTTTTTGTTTTACTTGTTAAAAGGAAGACAGTGATATTGCATTGGCAAATTCCCCAGAGAAAGAAAGAGTGGAACAAAAGAATAATAAAGGCACCTCAACTTTTCCTCATTTATGGAGGACAGTCTTATAATATGCATCCAGATCTCCTCCAATCGCACAAGCTGAAAATTGTTCCACTTTACTGCAGCTCTGTAACCATATGGGAACCAATCCTGTCTGTGTTCTGTGCACATCCAAAATCCCTGCTGAATGACCCGCCCTGGGAGCAAATTACCAGTGACCCAGAGCTGGGGTGGAAGGAGAGTGCAGGGGTGCAGGTGGGGGGGAGAGCCGATGGCAGGGAGGTGCAGGGGGGAGCCCAGGGCTGGGATGGGGGCAGCCAAAATTTTTTTTTGCTTGGGATGGCAAAAAACCTAGAGCCGGCCCTGCCTCCAAGCACCATGAGGTAGGTAGAAGCGGATCATTATTATCCCTACTTAAAAGAGGGAGAAGCTAAGGGTGAGAAAGAAGAATTGACTTGTCTTAGGTCACACGGCCAGTCAGTGGCAGAGTTGGGAATAGGACCCAAGAGCCCTGATTTTCAAATTAACCATCAGATCTTGAATTTCAGACATTGAATGACCTGAGTAAAGTGCTCTCAGATGAGCTGCAGAACAACAACAGTGCACAGGAATTATTCAGCAAGTATTTGAGGAGAACTGCAATGTTAAAGAGAATCATGAACTGCTCAGAGACCATTAATGAAGAGAAGCAGCAAAATTTATCAAACATAGAACTGGTTCTGACTTATTTACTTGGTCTTAAAAGAGACCAACAAGGACCTGAGTCTCCTCCCTGTCAATAACCCCCTGCTCAGCCCATCAGGGTAGAGACTGAGGACGGGAGGCTGAGGGTTCTCACCAGAGAGCCCAAAGGATGGCCCAGGTCACTGGTGGGGATCACCGCCCGAGCACTATTTCAGCCCCACATTTTTGAGTGGACCTCCCACAGTGGGAGCTGCAGAGCACTCCCCCGCAACACACACACAGAGCACTCCCGTGCCACACACACACACACACCCTCCTGGTGTTGGGAGGGGAACAGGAGAAAGGACAAAACAAGCAAGAGACGAAGAGAAAGGAGGGAGGGAGGGAGGGAGGAAAAGGGGAAACAAAAAGGACAAACCCCAATGTCCCCAGTGATTCTAAGGGACAAAATCCCAGGTGCAGAATAAAATTCTGCCTCCTTAAGCTCGTGTTTTCCATGCCTAGAATTCAACTCTCACCAGATGGATCAGACTGAACAGGTTTCAAACCTCCAGGAGGCTCTTACCTTCTAAACAGGGACGGCTGTTTTCTAGTAAAATCACTGAAAGGAAAGGAGAAAACTCGAAAGAGGTTCCTCCTGGCGCTCACGTCCGGGAACCCAAATACTCTCTCAGTCCTCAAAGAGAGACCTGGAGAAGGAGACTTGCTGAAGCAAAGCCACAGGGGTCTCTGAGGTTTCCCTGGCCCCTCGCCCCTGTCCTGCCTGGCTGATGTCAGCATCTCTCTGTGAAGTCACCACCTCCCCACCACCTTTGACCAATAGGCTGAGGTCCTGCAAAAGGCCTTTGTGATGTCACTGCCACACCCCTCCCTTGCTGTACAATGTCCTGCCCCTGGCCAGGCACTTTGGAGGTTTGAGCTACTCCCTGGGGATCACCCCACTCAAGGAGCGTTCGGTCTAGGCAGCAAGCCGGCTAGACAGGGAAACATCAGACGCTGCTCCCAATGCTACATTCAGTTTTTCAGAAATTAGTCGACTTCATGGCCAGAAGAGACCATTAGAGCATCTAATCTGACCCCCTGCATATCACAGGCCTCCTGTAGGACACAAGAGCTACTTTTGGGGCAAACACATTCCAGAAAGGCATCTAGTCTTCATGAAATGACATCAGGAGATGGCGAATCCACCACTTTCCTTGGTAGCTTGTTCCTGTAGTGAATCATCCTCGTTGTTGAATATTTGTGCCTTAGTTGTAATATGAATTTGTCTCTTTTCATCTTCCAGCCATTGGGTCTTGTTAGGCCTTTTTCTGCTCAATTAAAGAGCCCTTTAATACCCAATCTTTTCTCTCCATTAAGGCACTTCAACACTTCAGTGAAGTCACCTTTCAATCTTCTTTTGATCAGCTAAACAGGTTGAGCTCTTTCAGTAGCTCACTAGAAGGCATTTTTCTCCAGCCCTCAGGACATTTGTTGGCTCTTTGCTGCCCCAGCTCCAATTTCACAACATCTTTTTCACATGAGGACACCAAAACTGGAGGCAGTATTCCAGTATCAGTCTCACTGATGCCGTGTCACCTCTTGTAATGTTATTGACATAATCTGTAACTGTATAGATCAGTGCTGCGACCACGGTTCTATATTTGCAGCCAATATTGTAGAAAGGTTGTCGTGTAAGGGGTCTATGGAGAGGTTCTGATTGGCTGATTATAATGATGCTATCTCTAGATGTGTATCATTTTTGTAGTTGACGTTATGATTATAGGCTCTATGCTGCCCGTATTTCAAACTTGTGCTCTGCTTCCAGGGAACACCCCAGCCAGACAAGTTGGTGTCAGTTCTGCCTAGAACGAACGCTCCGTGAGTGGGGTGATCCACCTGGAGTAGCTCAAACCTCCAAAGTGCCTGGCCAGGGGCAGGACATTGGCACAGCAAGGGAGGGGTGTGGCAGTGACATCACAAAGGCCTTTTGCAGGACCTCAGACTATTGGTCCAAGGTGGTGGGGAGGTGGTGACCTCACAGAGAGATGCTGACATCAGCCAGGCAGGACAGGGGCGAGGGGCCAGGGAAACCTCAGAGACCCCTGTGGCTTTGCTGCAGCAAGTCTCCTTCTCCAGGTCTCTCTCTGAGGACTGAGAGAGTATTCGGGTTCACAGACGTGAGCGTCACAAGGAACCTCTTTTGAGTTTTCTCCTTCCCTTTTAGTGTTTTTACTAGAAAACAGCCGTCCCTGTTTAGAAGGTAAGAGCCTCCTGGAGGTTTGAAACCTGTTCAGTCTGATCCATCTGGTGACAGGTGAATTCTAGGCATGGAAAACACGAGCTTAAGGAGGCCGAATTTTATTCTGAATTTTATTTGATCCCCACCAATGACCTGGGCCATCCTTTGGGCTCTCTGGTGAGAACCCTCAGCCTCCCGTCCTCAGTCTCTACCCTGATTGGCTGAGCAGGGGGTTATTGACAGGGAGGAGACTCAGGTCCTTGTTGTTCTCTTTCAAGACCAAGCAAATAAGTCAGAACCAGTTCTATGTTTGACGAATTTTGCTGCTTCTCTACATTAATGGTCTCTGAGCAGTTCATGATTCTCTCTAACATTGCAGGTTTCAGAGTAGCAGCTGTGTTAGTCTGTATCCGCAAAAAGAACAGGAGTACTTGTGGCACCTTAAAGACTAACAAATTTATTTTAGCATGAGCTTTCGTGAGATGCATCCGAAGAAGTGAGCTGCAGCTCACGAAAGTTCATGCTAAAATAAATTTGTTAGTCTTCTAACATTGCAGTTCTCCTCAAATACTTGCTGGATAATTCCTGTGCACTGTTGTTGGTCTGGAGCTCATCTGAGAGCACTTTATTCAGGTTATTCAATGTCTGAAATTCAAGATCCGACAGTTAGTTTGAAAATCAGGGCTCTTGGGTCCTATTCCCAACTCTGCCACTGACTGGCTGTGTGACCTAAGACAAGTCAATTCTCCTTTCTCAGCCTTAGCTTCTCCCTCTTTCAAGTAGGGGGACACATTGAAGGAACTCAAGGGTTAAGGTGGCTGCTGTAGCTCAGAGGAGGGTCCTTGAGTTCCAGTAGGCTGGTGAGTTTGGTCACTAACATCCAGCTGCCAAATGCAAAACTCCCTCTTCCTTGTGGCAGGTGGCAACAAGGAGACTCACAACCCTCAGCACCCTGAGAAGGGTCACAATGTGTCTCTATGTTGATCCACCTGTCAAATTCACACAGTGAAAGCTCCCGATAGCACAAAACTCTGCCCTATGAAATCATGGAACATGTGCTCTTTGCTCTGTGAAAGCATGTAAAGAATCCAAGCGCTGGAGGACAGGGTTTGGGTCCAGAGTGACCTAGACAAATTGGAGGATTGGGCCAACAGAAATCTGAGGAGGTTCAACAAGGAGAAGTGCAGAGTCCTGCACTTAGGACGGAAGAATCCTATGCACTGCCACAGCCTGGGGACTGACGGAGTGAGTGGGGTTTGATAGCAGCCTTCAACTACCTGAAAGAGCAGCAGTGTGGGCTTTCTCCTGGCCACTTTTGCTGGGCTGGGCAGGCAGCCTGGAGGCCTTTCTAGAAGAGCATTGGGAACTGAGTTAGAAAAACCAATGTGAAAACCAGAACCTCAGGTTTAGACTCATTTATTTATAATATTAAATCTTCAATTCTAGTGTCACAGTCAATACAATTGCTTCAGCCTGATAGTTGCCCAAAGGGAAACTTAACGTCTCTCCAAGGGGAGTGGAGAGAAAACACTTTTCAGAGTCCAAGAGAGACAAGGCGGGTGAGGGTAAGAGCTTGCAGAGGACCAACCTCTGTTGGTGAAAGAGACAAGCTGTGGAGCTAACCCAGCACCCTTCTTCAGTTCTGTGTAGCCTGGAAGGTCGTCTCTTCCATAACCTGCAGTTAGAACATAAGAACAGCCACACTGAGTCAGACCAGTTCATCTAGCCCACTCTCCCGAAAGTGGCCAATGCCCGGCGCCCCAGGGGATCCCTGGGACCAACATGGATACACCACCACCACAAACAAGGTTAAAAGTCAATGCACGTGGGAGAAGCATCTTGTGTTTCATTCCTTATGTCCTAGTCCCATCATGTGGCCATTTCCTTTTCTTCCTTTCTGTTAAAAGCTTTGGTGTTTTGCACAGAAACATTATTTCCCCAGGAGAGACCCAGGAGTGGGGGCTGCATTCCTGTGCCAAACAGTCACTGGAAGGGGGCAGACAAAGGCCTTTAGGACGAGGCATCTGTCACTGTCAAAAGATCATCTCCCTCCTGCAGGTCACTGGCAGCCTGAATTTGTTCCTTATCCTCCCAGAGTCTGGGGGCTGGAATCAGCACTACCCAGCCCCTCCGTGTGTAGCAGGAACAAACACAAACCTGGTCTTTAAAACAAGCTGTCCCCTTCCTTCTCAGGGAAGATTTTTCTGTGATTGAAGTTGAGCTTCAGTTCCCCTCTCCTAGGGATGGGGCGGGTGTGGGGCCAGCTCCCAGTGAGATCTGTTTTCACCTTTGTCCCCTTTCAGTCACTCTGGGATGGTAACTCTGCCCCCAGCTGTCAGGCAGCTTCCAGCCCATCCACCCTGCTCATGAACTCTGTGGTCATATGTCACTCCCTCTGCCAGCACTCACAGCTTGCAGGAAAGCCCCTAACCCCTGCACTGTGCCCCCTTCACCCCAGCCCTTGCACTCCACTCCTGTGCCGCAATCATTAATGATCTGGAGGATGGCGTGGACTGCACTCTCAGCAAGTTTGCAGATGACGCTAAACTGGGAAGAATGGTAGATACGCTGGAGGGTAGGGATAGGGTACAGAGGGACCTAGACAAATTAGAGGATTGGGCCAAAAGAAACCTGATGAGGTTCAACAAGGACAAGTGCAGAGTCCAGCACTTAGGACAGAAGAATCCCATTCACTGTTACAGACTAGGGACTGAATGGCTAGGAAGCAATTCTGCAGAAAAGGACCAAGAGGTTACAGTAGACGAGAAGCTGGCTATGAGTCAACAGTGTGCCCTTGTTGCCAAGAAGGCTAACGGCATTTTGGCTATAAATAGGGGCATTGCCAGCAGATCGTTCCCCTCTATTCGACATTGGTGAGGCCTCATCTGGAGTACTGTGTCCAGTTTTGGGCCCCACACTACAAGAAGGATGTAGAAAAATTGGAAAGAGTCCAGCAGAAGGCAACGAAAAATGATTAGTGGGCTGGAGCACATGACTTATGAGGAGAGGCTGAGGGAACTGGGATTGTTTAGTCTGCAGAAGAGAAGACTGAGGGGGTATTTGATCGCTGCTTTCAACTGCCTGAAGGAGGGTTCCAAAGAGGATGGATCTAGACTGTTCTCAGTGGTGGCAGATGACAGAACAAGGAGTAATGACCTCAAGTTGCCATGGGGTAGGACTAGGTTGGATACTAGGAAAAACTATTTCACTAGGAGGGTGGTGAAGCACTGGAATGGGTTCCCTAGGGAGGTGGAGTCTCCTTCCTTAGAGGTTTTTAAGGTCAGGCTTGACAAAGCCCTGGCTGGGATGATTTAATTGGGAATTGGTCCTACTTTGAGCAGGAGGGTGGACTAGATACATCCTGAGGTCCCTTCCAACCCTGATATTTTATGGTTCTATGCACCCCTTCCCTGCTACCCCCTGCACCATTCTCCTGTGCCCCCAACCCCTGCACTGTGCCCCCTTTGCCTCTAACCCCGGCATCCCCCTCCTGCACCCAAGTGGGGAACCTGACCTGGATGCACAACGCAGCTGGCATTGCTGCTCGCTCCCCCACTGGACTGCTGCTCCCCTGCCCCACACAGCCCTGGGGGGCTGGGAGAGGGGAGCAAGGAGCGATGTCAGGGCTTCCTGCTCCCAGGTCACTTTCCCTGCAGGCTGTGTAAGGGGAGGGCAGGAGAACAGCTGCTCCTGATGTCTCAGCACAGCCCAGGTGGGGAAGTGACCTGGATGCAGGGAGCCCTGGTGTGTGTGTGTATGTGTGTGTGTCTGTGTTGGGGGGAGGATATTAAACAGTGTGTGTATGTTGAAGGGAGTGTGTAAAGGACTGTGTGTGTGTGTGTGTGTGTGTGTGTGAAGGTAGTATGTGCCTGAGTGAGTGAGCGCGCTGTCTCTTTTAAGAAAGTTCTCAGGGTCAGGAGCCTGAACTAGGCTTGTTCAGACACAAGCAGCTGCCGGCAGCTCCGGCCCCAGAGAGGCAGCAGCCCACGCAGATTCCCCCATCCCGTCACCCCAGCTCAGTGGAAATCGGCTACCCGGGTGTGGGGGAGGGGGACACCCCCCCCCATCAATCAGCACCTCCCTCCTGCAGAGCAGTCAGGAGGATGCTCCCAGTCGGGGGTGGACGGGGCGACTCCCGGGGTGAACGGAGGGTGGGGAGTTGGGGGGACAGGAACAGCAGCAGCTGCACACGTGGAGCAGGGCGGAGAGGGGCCCCTCTGCTCCGGAGCAGTCACCTGACTCTGACGCTGGTCATCCAGCTGCCCCCTGCAGCTCAGGTCTATCCCACTCCCCCACGCTGCTGCTTATCTGCTCCCTGTGCCGCTTTCATCAGCCCAGCGAGCCTCTCGGCAGCAGGTCAGGTGGGAATCCAAACCCTGCACCCAGCACCCCCTTGGGTGGGGCACCCGTACGGCCCCCCATAAAGGCCGGTCCTGGGTGGAGAGCAGAATTGATCCCCACAGGGGACAGTGGAGGGGAAGAGTTTGGGGGAATTCAGTCCCCGATTTTTATTTTCTGTCTCTCCAGCACTTACTTGGGTTTGTTCTCTGCCTTTCCATCCCCAATTCTGAGATTTCTCCTCTCTTCTAGCAGGTGATGGGGTGGTGAGGGAGAGCGAGGAGCAGAATCCTCACCAGGAAGATGCTGAGCTCGCCGAAGCGCATGGGGAATTACTGCGAAGATCCAAAGGGAGTGTGTCCAGCCCCCGTGAGCAGGGAAAAGCTGGTGAAAATTACCCCAGACCAGAGAGAGAGCAGGGAAACCACTCAGAGGAGAGAGTGGATGAACCCATTAATTGTCAGGGACCTCACAGGGACCTCAAGGAAACTATGTCCCAGGAGAAAATCCTCACGGAAAAGCAAGAGAATACATGTAGTGAGTGTGGGAATAACTTCCACTACCGCTCAACCCTTATTCGACATGAGATAATCCACACGAAAGAGAGACCCTACAAATGCTGTGAGTGTGGGAAAAGCTTCAATCGTACCTCAGCCCTTAGTAGGCATCAGCGAATACACAGAGGAGAAAGACCTTATGAATGCTGTGAGTGCGGGAAAAGCTTCACTCAGAGATCAGCCCTTATCTCTCATCAGACAACGCACACAGGAGAGCGACCCTACGAATGTTGCGAGTGTGGAAAAAGCTTCTCTCGGAGCTCAAACCTTACTATACATCAGAGGATCCACACAGGAGAGAGACCCTATGCATGCAGTGAGTGCGGGAAAAGTTTCACTCGCTTCTTCTCTCTTATCTCTCACCAGAGAGTCCACACAGGAGAGAAACCCTATGAATGCAGTGAGTGTGGGAAAAGCTTCTCTCGGAGCTCAACCCTTGTTACACATTACAGAGTCCACACCGGAGAGAAACCCTATGAATGCTGCGAGTGTGGGAAAAGCTTCACTCATAGTTCAGGCCTTTTTAAACATCAGAGAATCCGTAAAGGAGATAAACTTCATAAAAACCTTCTCTAGAGCTGTCAGAAGATTTTTTTCTTTAATTCTTTTGACAGTTCCCAGGTAGTGAGTGTTAAGGCTGTTTGCATCTTTTGCACACTGTAGTTCCTCAGCTCCCACACATGAGTTGCCCACTTTTGAAGCTCGCCTGTCTTTGGGGTGGATCCTGTGGTCCTTTGTCTCAACTCCATTGTCCTGCGAGTCATTGGAGTGTGTGTCCTTTCTACCAGGAATGTCATCACCCCTGGTGGGGGAGATGGGGGGTGTCTTCAACCAGCTACGTTGAGATAAAATCTACCTGGGTCTCATCACTGTGGTTGTCATGGAGTTAGCTAGCTTGAGTTCACTTTCCTGATGTAAAAAGAGAACTATTCTTGCACTAAAGACATGGGCCATGGATAGTCGGTGGAGTTATCTTGCACATTTCCTCCTGTCTGAGCTAACCATCATCACATTTCTTTGTCTAAACAAACCTGGAGATTGACATTTATACTCCTCCTCCCAGTGCAAAGTTACTGTTAGAGACGTCAAGTTCCTCTTTGAGGAGAGATTGTCTCATTCCCAGTTGTTCTCACATTACCCTGGATTGTGCAGAACAGCAGTTATTTTGTTGACTTTTTTTCTCATTTAAAATATATTTAAATATGATGAAGAGCTGGAGCAGTGTCAGGGAAATAAGGGTCATTTTAGGCTCTGTGACACTGGAAGGAGATGGGGTGACTCAGACATTCCATCCTTCCCCATCACCCCAGAACTGTTACCTTGTGCCTGAGCCATGCACAGTTCACCCCTTCGTATTCCTTCGCTTCCCAACGTGTCTGGTGGGGTCATGTTCTTGGCTGTCCATGCTTGGGAATGGTGCTTGTACACGTCTTTGATCTTAAATCAGAGTCAGTCTGGCAGGAGATGAAAGTGTCAGACTTGGAAGGGGATTTCAAATGGATCCCAAGCACCGTTCAAATCCCCTTTTCCCTCAATGGCAAAGCCGCTTCTGGGAAGGTCGGCTGTTTTTTCTCCCGTTATGAAGGTGCTAAAACTCCTGTAAATAACACTAATGAGAAAGGTATCAGAGGGGGAGCCGTGTTAGTCTGGATCTGTAAAAGCAGCAAAGAATCCTGTGACACCTTATAGACTATCAGACTTTTGGAGCATGAGCTTTCGTGGGTGAATACCCACTTCCTCGGATGCATGAGAAACGCTGGGTGAAGCAGGTTTCAGTGGATCATGGGAGAATCTCTCATCCTGATTCTGAGACATCAGATGTAACCTAGTCTGGAATTTCACTTTAAATTAAAATGAAAGTGTCTTCTACCTCTCTGTGATATGGGTTTTCTATCTTTCATGAAGGCTCCTTGGTCATATAACTGCATGTTAGTTTTGTTTGACAGAATGTAGCTCAGTTTTTTGGGGAAATTTCAGACAAATTACCATTTTTTTACTTCAAGTTTGTTTTTCCCCCTATTCCTGCATGATGACATGGAGAAAATTCAAATGCAGTTCGGTCAACAGGAGAGAATACTCCAAGCTGTTGGACATATTATCAAAGAAACAGTCGTATGTTTAAATCTCCACTCTGAAAAGGTGAACAGCAGCAGACCCCAGATGGGTGCAACTGACCGAAGTAAGTGCACATGGTCACAGGGTAGTTCAGTTGTTTAAGTCAATATTGTCTCAGATGATCCAGGGATAAAATTCCACAGCAAGTGATTCGGAACTAGGAAAACGCCCAGGTATTTGGTTCCCAAGGTATTTGTGACCCAGTCCCTACAGGAGGTTACTCCTGAAGAGATCTCCCACCTAATCCCAACATTTGGGAAATGCTGTCTGTGATGAGGTGCATCCACCCTGCACTGGCACTGCTAGGGGTAACTGCGCCATGTGGGCTGAAGAGGCCACACCCCCTCACCCTCTCTGGGCATGCTCCGACTGGAGACAGCCTGGGCGGACTGGGGAGAACAAACCTATGTTGTTGGTGTCATAAACAGATAGTTAAGGGTTAAGGGCTCTTTTACCTGTAAAGGGTTAACATACAGTACCTGATGACCACCTGACCGAAGGACCAATCAGAGATAAGATTTTTTCAAATCTCTGTGGAGGGAAGCTTTTGTCTGTTTTTTCTTTGTTTGTCTCGAGAACTCTTTTGAATCTAAAAGAGACCAGTCATGTCTCCAAGTTCTCCTGGAGTAGTTTCTACTAATTAATAGTGAGTATTAATTAGAAAGGCGAATTAGTCTTATGATTTGATTTCTATATTTGCAATTGTGTGTTTGCTAAAGGAAATGCTTTATTCCTGTTTGCTGTTATTGCTTTTACTGAGAAAGGGGGAGGGGGAATTCTCTCCAGAGATTGATAAGGTTATACCCTATGAGTGTCCAGCTTGGGCTCATAGAGATTCTGTATTTTCTTTTGGTTCTCTTAATAAATTATTTTCTTTTCTTTCAACTTGGTTAATTCCTTCTTCTGTGGAAATTCAGGGGAAGGTGAGGGGGGAAGAGACAGTTCCTCCTGGGTTTGATTCAAGCAGTTTGAATCAGGTATCTCTTTCCAGTGGCTAGGAGAGAGGGAGGGGGGGGAGGTTTCCCTCCTGTGAGTGAATCTGTATTTCCCCAGGGAACGTCTTTGAAGGGAGACAGGGGGAAAACAGGGGTGTCCCGGCCCACGTATTGACCGCGGTGGTGGCAGCAAAGGGGACCTACCCTAGGATTTTGGGGTGGGGGAAGACATGCTGGTCCTCACTTTGAAACCCCCCAGTTTCAAGTGAGGGTGCAGACCAGGACAGTTGGCACAGGGTGTCGGGTGTGGGGGGGAGAGCCCAGGGCTGGGGTGGCAGGGGGCTGTGGGGGGGGGAAGCCCAGGGCTCGGTTAGCAGGCACCTCTGGGGGGGGACCACAGGGCTGAGGTGGGGGCAGCCAAAAATTTTTTTGCTTGGAACGGCAAAAATCCTAGAGCCGGCCCTGCCTCCACGCACCGTGAGGTAGGTATGAGCGGATCCTTATTATCCCTACTTGAAAGAGGGAGAAGCTAAGGCTGAGAAAGGAGAATTGACTTGTCTTAGGTCACACGGCCAGTCAGTGGCAGAGTTGGGAATAGGACACAAGAGCCCAAAGGATGGCCAAAAATGTGGGGCTGAAATAGAGCTCGGGCAGTGATCCCCACCAGTGACCTGGGCCACCCTTTGGGCTCTCTGGTGAGAACCCTCAGCCTCCCGCCCTCAGTCTCTACCCTGATTGGCTGAGCAGGGGGTTATTGACAGGGAGGAGACTCAGGTCCTTGTTGGTCTCTTTTAAGACCAAGGAAATAAGTCAGAACCAGTTCTATGTTTGATGAATTTTGCTGCTTCTCTACATTAATAGTCTCTGAGCAGCTCATGATTCTCTCTAACATTGCAGTTCTCAAATACTTGCTGAATAATTCCTGTGCACTGCTGTTGCTCTGGAGCTCATCAGAGCACTTTATTCAGGTCATTCAATGTCTGAAATTCAAGATCCGATGGTTAGTTTGAAAATCAGGGCTCTTGGGTCCTGTTCCCAACTCTGCCACTGACTGGCTGTGTGACCTCAGAGAAGTCAATTCTCCTTTCTCAGCCTCAGCTTCTCCCCCTTTCAAGTAGGGATAATAATGATCCTCTTCTACCTACCTCACGGAGGGTGGAGGATGGGGATCCATTGGAGAGTGTCACTAGGAGTAGTGCATAATATGAGGTGTCCTATCACATTTACTCAGAGCAGATTATGACATAATAGAATAGCTGAAACAGCCTATTTTATTTGTATTTTTTTATTTTTAAATTGTTAAGAGCAGCAACGACTTAGCTCAGACTGAAGCATCTTATCTAATTTTTGAGATCTAAGTGTCTCCTCTTTGTGTGTGACGAGACAATCTAACACAGTGTGACAAACAGGAGATGCTTTTGTTTTGCAACAAAATCTTTTTGCAAAGAACTTTCATCCCACTTGTTATGATTTCGAGAAACAAACTGGTTTAGTCTGAATGGGATTTTCTGACAGAAACGGTTTGAATGAAATTTCCCCACCATCTCGATTCCTGGGATCTATCCCTGCCTCTGGAGTTTTTTTGTCTGTCAGGAGTCGGAACTGGTGGCTTCTCTTTCTGGCTCTGCCACTGCCTTGCGGTGTAGGCCCTTGGGTAGGTCATTTCCCTTCTCTGGACCTCAGGCTCCTCCCCATCTGTCCAGTGGGAACAGGGACAGTTCTCGAGCTCTGGGCAGTCGTGAGCCTGAGTGAGATAAGGGGCGTTAAAGCCCTCTGTGAAGGGGAAAGGGGAGTTTCACGGTGTTTAGCCCCAAGGAATTCTAAAGTTTGCTAAAATGTCTAGTCTGCGGAAATAAGATATGGTCGGGGCCAAACTTTTTAACCACTGCTTTTTCTAAAGCCCATTCAGGGATGTGAGTCTCTGTCTTTTAGGTACCTGGGGTTCTTTGCCAGCAGGAGAGAAGAGGTTCCTGCCTCCATTTTTGTGGCCTTAACAAACCAGGTGTTGTGCCCCAGTTCTCGTCTGAGATCCCTGAAAAAGAACTTCTTCCCATCCATGAACAAGACAGGACCTATCTTTGAAAGGGGAACAAAGAGACCCTTGGGACTTGCAGACTAGCCAGCCTCACTTCCACAGCTGGAGAGATACTGCAATACATTCTTAAACAATCAGTTTGTCAGCAGCACCTACAGGAGAATTTGGTTCTTAGGACAAGGGAGCATGGATTTGTCAAGAACAAATCATCCCAAACCCAGCCTCTTTCCTTCTTTGGCAGGGTTCCGGGCCTAGTGGAGGTGGGTAAACAGTAGATGGGATCTATCTCGGGGTTACTAAGGCTTTTGACACAGTCCCGCAGGACATTCTCACAAGCAAACGAGGGAAATGCGGTCTAGATGCAATCAGTGTCATGTGGGTGCAGAGCTGGTTGAAAGCCCAGACTCCAAGAGCCCTTCTCCATGTTTGGCTGCCCAACGGAGAGGGTGCACCTTGTGAGTGCGGCAGGGATCAGGCCGGGGTCCGGTGCTATTCAATAGTTTCATGAATGATTTGGAAAATGGAGTGGAGAGCCTGCTTCTAAAATGTGCGAATGACACCAAGCACTTTGGAGCTCAGGATTGGAATCCAAAACGCCCGTAACAAATTGGAGACTTGGTCTTCTTGAGCCAAACCCCATGGCTGGGCCCCTCTCTCTAGACTGGGCTGAAGTGAAACCCCAGAGCCAGACACTCCTCCTCCTGGGCAGTGCGCTCCGACCTTGAATGGTCAGATGCTGCTTAGCGCTGTCAGAGCAGCTTTGACTGGGGGATTCTCCCAGCACTTTCCACTAGCGGGAAGGTATGAAATCCCCATTTGCCTGCTGGGGACAGAGCCTTAGAGGGGGGAGCAACTTGCCCAAAGTCCCACCGGAAAAGGAAAACAACCAGCAGTGGAACCAGTAGGAAACCCAGCAATGGAACCCAGGAGTCCTGGGGGTGTGCTAGGGTGACCAGATGTCCCAATTTTATAGGGACAGTCCCAATTTTGGGGTCTTTTTCTTATCTAGGATCCTATTACCCCCCACTCCCTGTCCCGATTTTTCACACGCGCTGTCTGGTCACCCTCGGGTGTGCACATGTGTGGGTCCCAGCTGCTCCCTGCCCCCCTCATTGAAGCAGGTGTGCAAGGTTACTGCCCTGGGAACTGCCAGGCACCAGTGGCCATGGGGCTGGCTGGAGGCAGGGCAGGGGCTGATTGGAGGTAGGGTCTGGCTGCAGGCAGGGCAAGGGGTGCGGGGCTGGCTGGAGACAGGGGCTGGCTGCGGGCAGGGAGGATGCGGCTGGTGCGGGCAGGGCAGAGGGTGCAGGGCTGGCTGCAGACGGGCTGGCTGCGGGCAGGGCAGGGGGTGCGGGGCTGGCTGCAGACGGGCTGGCTGCGGGCAGGGCAGGGGGGTGCAGCAGGGGTTGGCTGGAGCCGGGGTGTGCGGGGCTGGCTGGAGACAGGGGCTGGCTGCAGGGAGGGCAGGGGGTGGAGGGCTCGCTGAAAATGTCCTGGGCGGTATTTTAAGGTGAAGATAACACCATGGTTACCAGTTGACTGGCACATCCTGGGTTAAAGAAAGGAAGGGACCTGGAGTTAATAGTCTGAAGTATTTGTGTTACCAGCCCTGTCACTGCCTGACCCCCCGTCAGTGTGGAGCAGGTGTGTGCGTTGCTGTGTGGAACGCACAGACTCCTGCAGAGCAGGGGCAGCTGTTTCCATGGCAGAGAGCCTGGCACTTAGGAGACTTTCTTGACTTGCTGTTTTGAAGCAATTCAGTAAAATAACGGTGGAGTTACAATGTCCGGTCCAAAATTTCAGCCCCCTTGGTGCAAAAACGCTATTTTAGGATCTAAACAGGAGGCTTCCAGCGCTAGGACACCTGACCAGAGAGCTCAGTGGGGGCGTAACAGCTGCTGACTCTGAGGGTCCTGGGCTAAATCCACTTGCAGGTGGAGGCGTTTCGATTTATGTGATTGATAATGAGGAAGGCGAAGATTTAATCCCAGGTATTTTTAGTAAATGTCATGGACAGATCACAGGCAAAACCCAAAAGCTCATTGCCCATGACCCGGCCATGACTTATACCATAAATACCCCTCACTGAATCGTGGGGAGGGAGGCCCAGGGGGTCCGTGGCACCAGCTGTGGGCGCAGGGAGTCCAGGGGGCCCGTGGCACCATGTACTGGGGGAGAAGCCCCAGGGACCCACGGCCACTCCAGATGCTGCCAGGTGAGGGGAGCCCCAGAGGCCAGCCCTGCTCCGGCCACCTCGGGACAGGTGCCAGGAGCCACTGAGCTGTGGCTGCTCCTGCCACCCTTGGAACCACTGCTCAAGCTGCCCCCAGGCCAGCTGCTGGGGCAGCCATGGAGTCAGCCACAGTGGCCACTGCAGAAGCCACAGAATCTATGACTTTTGCAGCCTCCGTGACACAGAGGGATCCCTAATAAAGAGACAAACCCAGGGGTGAGCTGCAGACGGTTCGCAACGGTTCGCGCGAACCGTTTGCTAAAATTAGACGCCGGACAGAGAACCGGATGCTAAAGTTCTCTGTCCGGCGTCTAATTTTAGCAAACGGTTCGCGCGAACCGTTGCGAATTCTGCCTCCACCTCCTGCCATGAAGCTCCTCCTTGCTTCTCCTCCCCCACGACTTCCCGCGAATCAGCTGTTCGCGCGGGAAGCCTGGGAGGGCTGAGAAGCAGGCAGGCTTCCCCGGCCCAGGAAGACGACCCTAAGGTAGGAAACTAGGGGGGCGTGTGCCCCGGCCGGTCCCTGCCCGGCCCCGCGTCCCCGACTCCCCCCGAACCCCTCCCCGGCCGCCCGGCTCCGGCCGCCCCCCCCCCGGCCCTGCCGTGCCCCCACCTACCGTCCCCGGGTCCCCGCCCGACCCTCCCTGGCCACGTCCCCCCCCCCCGCGTTCCCGGCCGCGACCCGGCCCGACCCCCCCCCCCGGCCCCGGGTCCCCGCCCGACCCTCACCGGCCTCCCTGGCCGCGTCCCCCCCCCCGCGTTCCCGGCCGCGACCCTGCCCGGCCCCCCCCCCCCCCCGGCCCCGGGTCCCCGCCCAACCCTCACCGGCCTCCCTGGCCGCGTCCCCCCCCCCGCGGTCCCGGCCGCGCCCCGGCCCGGCCCCCCCCCCGGCCCCGGGTCCCCGCCCAACCCTCACCGGCCTCCCTGGCCACGTCCCCCCCCCGCGTTCCCGGCTGCGACCCTGCCCGGCCACCCGCCCCCCCGGGTCCCCGCCCGACCCTCCCTGGCCGCATCCCCCCCCCCCGCGGCCCTGCCCGGCCCCCCCCGGCCCCGGGTCCCCGCCCGACCCTCCCTGGCCGCGTCTCCCCCCCCCCCCGCGTTCCCGGCCCCGCGTTCGCGGCCCTGCCCCCCCCCCCGTCCCCGGGTCCCCGCCCGACCCTCACCGGCTGCAGCACGGCCCCGCGTCCCCGACCCCCCCCCCGAACCCCTCCCCGGCCGCCCGGCTCCAGCCGCACCCCCCCCGGCCCTGCCGTGCCCCCACCTACCGGGATGCTCGGCTCTGGACACGGCCCCCCACCTCCAGCCCGGCCTGGCCCCGTGGCTCCAGCCGCCCCTGCTGTTTTGCCAGGGGGCCGGGCTCCGGCAGCGCGGGTCTGGGCGTGGTGGCGGCCCCGGCCCCAGCTCTGGCCGCAGCCCTCCCTGGCTTCACCTGGCCAGCCACCTGGCTCCGGCCGCCGGGCTCCCGCCGCATCCTCCGGCTCCGGCCGCGCGACTCCTGTCCCGGCCCAGCCACGTCCAGGCAGCGCGGTAAGGGGGCAGGGAGGGGGTGTTGGAGAGAGGGTAGGGGAGTTTGGGGGTGGGGGGGTCAGAGGGCAGGGAAGAGGGGGATTGAATGGGGGCAAGGGTCCCGGGGAGCAGTCAGGAAAGAGCAGGGTTGGATGAGGTGGTGGGGGCACTCAGGGACAGAGAGAAGGGGTAGTTGTATGGGGTAGGGGTTCTGGGGGGCCATTGAGAATGAGAGGAGGGGTTGGGTGGGGCGGCAAAGGGTTAGTCAGGGGACAGGGAAGGGGGGATGGGTCAGGGGTCTCGGAGTGTGTGTGTCAAGGAACATGAGGGGTTGGATGGGGCACGACCCCACCCCCCCGGAGGGGGGGGAAGGAGGGAACCCGTTGTTAAAATTTTGGAGGGAGGAGGGAACCCGTTGTTAAAAATTTGGCAGCTCATCACTGGACAAACCCCTCCCTGCTGTGACTGCAGTTCCTGGAAGGAAAGAGAAGAACAGAAAGTGAAGAGAGAAGGAAAGAGAGAGATTCCCTGTCACCTCTCTCCCCTGCTCCTTCCCCCTTGTATTCTGTAACCCCATCTCACTGGGTTCCCTGTGCTGGTGCCATGGGGGTGACACTAGAGTTCTGGGGATTTGGGGGGAGGGGAAGGGGGCTCTTCTCTTCTCAGCATTTCACACAAATTTGTCTTTGGGCTGAAGTTTCTCCTGTGAGGCCTCTCAGTCAGAGCTGTACCCCACCCCCTTCAGTGGGGGTGTGTGTAAATTGCAGAGCAGGCAGAGAAGTCGCCCATAAAGGGTCATATTGATCTGGTGACTGGCTCTGACCTGGGTCCCACGTCCTCTGACACAGGCTCATGTGCAGAACATGGGAGCTCTGGCTTTTCCTAAATGCTGTAGAGTGTGAGTTCCTGGAAAGGGCAGGGGAGAGGGAGCAAGAGGAGAAAGGCAGAGACATTGGAAACGAGGAATTGGGGGGAGAAGAAAGAGAGAAAATAAATGATTGAAGCAGAACAGGTGTCCCAACTCCATCTTGCTCATCACAGGTGTTCACAGAGCTGGGTAGCTGCAGGTTTTCCAGTGTCAAGTCTGAACTTTGATTCTAACAATGTGTGTTGAAATATCAAGGGGATCTCCACATACCTGATCTCTTCCCTCCTCCCCTTTTTTGTATTAATTTTTATTTTGACGTGTTTGGCTTAACCGTGATTGTCTCTTTCCCCACCTGTATTGCAATTTGGGGTTTAATGTTTATTTTGCCTCCCTTTTGTTCATGTCATTATAATTGTAACAGCAAAGGAATCTGCAGGAGCAAAAACTGACTCAAAACTTCATTTCCCCATCATGCCGGAACATCCTACAAACAGCTCACGCAGCTGGAATCATAACACGCAAGGCCAGGGGATGGGAGATGCAGGTTTCCAAGTGTTCTGTCTTTCTCAGATGACACATTCCAGCCCCTTGTGTACCTCCATCCTGTATGACCTGCTGGACTTCGACACATTTATTATTTCATTCTATAGATAATGTGATTGTAACACAATGTGACTGAAATTAAACCACTTCCAGATGAGGAAACAACAGAAGAGAAAAGCCATTATTGCATTGGCTGGGAATCAAACCCAGATAAATTGCTTGGAAGACACCTACGCACACCACTATACCAATGCATCTGGCAGGAGTAGCTTTCCTGCAGGCTCTGTGTGCTGGCAAAGGGGGTGATACATGACCACAGAGTTAGTGAGCAGGGTGGATGGGCTGGAAGCTGCCTGACACCTGGGAGCAGAGTTAGGATCCCAGAGTGACTGAAAGGGGGCAAAGGTGAAAACAGATCTCACTGGGAGCTGGCCCCACACCTGCCCCTCCCCTAGGAGAGGGGAACTGAAGCTCAACTTCAATCACAGAAAAATCTTCCCTGAGAAGGAAGGGGACAGCTTGTTTTAAAGACCAGGTTTGTGTTTGTTCCTGCTACATACGGGGGGGCTGGGTAGTGCTGATTCCAGCCCCCAGACTCTGGGAGGATAAGGAACAAATTCAGGCTGCCAGTGACCTGCAGGAGGGAGATGATTTTTTGACAGTTAGGGACGCCTCATCCTCATAGACTTTAAGGTCAGAAGGGACCATTATGATCATCTAGTCTGACCTCCTGCACAATGAAGGCCACAGAATCTCACCCATCCACTTCTATAAGAAACCCCTAGCCTATGTCTGAGTTATTGAAGTCCCCAAATTGTGGTTTGAAGACCTCAAGCTGCAGAGAATCCTCCAGCAAGTGACCCGTGCCCCATGCTGCAGAGGAAGGCGAAAAACCTCCAGGGCCTCTGCCAATCTGCCCTGGAGGAAAATTCCTTCCCGACCCCAAATATGGCGATCAGTTAAACCCTGAGTATGTGGGCAAGACTCACCAGCCAGCAGCCAGGAAAGAATTCTCTGTAGTAACTCAGATCCCATCCCATCTAACATCCCATCACAGACCACTGGGCATACTTACCTGCTGATAATCAAAGATCAATTGCTAAAATTAATTGCCAAAATTAGGCTATCCCATCATACCATCCCCTCCATAAATTTATCAAGCTTAGTCTTAAAGCCAGATATGTCTTTTGCCCCCACTACTCCCCTTGGAAGGCTGTTCCAGAACTTCACTCCTCTAATGGTTAGAAACCTTCGTCTAATTTCAAGGTCTAAACTTCCTAGTGTCCAGTTTATATCCATTTGTTCTTGTGGCCACATTGGTACTAAGCTTGAATAATTCCTCTCCCTCCCTAATATTAATCCCTCTGATATATTTGTAAAGAGCAATCATATCCCCCTCAACCTTCTTTTGGTTAGGCTAAACAAGCCAAGCTCTTTAAGTCTCCTTTCATAAGACAGGTTTTCCATTCCTCGAATCATCCTAGTAGCCCATCTCTGAACCTGTTCCAGTTTGAATTCATCCTTCTTAAACATGGGAGACCAGAACTGCACACAGTATTCCAGATGAGGTCTCACCAGTGCCTTATATAACGGTACTAACACCTCCTTATCTTTGCTGGAAATACCTCGCCTGATGCATCCTAAAACTGCATTAGCTTTTTTAACGGCCATATCACATTGGCGGCTCATAGTCATCCTGTGATCAACTAATACGCCGAGGTCCTTCTCTTCCTCTGTTGCTTCCAACTGATGTGTCCCCAATTTATAACTAAAATTCTTATTATTAATCCCTAAATGCATGACCTTGCACTTTTCACTATTAAATTTCATCCTATTACTATTACTCCAGTTTACAAGGTCATCTAGATCTTCCTGTATGATATCCCAGCTCTTCTCTGTTTGCAATACCTCCCAGCTTTGTGTCATCTACAAACTTTATTAGCACATTCCCACTTTTTGTGCCAAGGTCAGTAATAAAAAGGTTAAATAAGATTGGCCCCAAAACAGATCCCTCTAGAACTCCACTAGTAACCTCCTTCCAGCCTGACAGTTCACCCTTCAGTACGACCTGTTGTAGTCTCCCCTTTAACCAGTTCCTTATCCACCTTTCAATTTTCATATTGATCCCCATCTTTTCCAATTTAACTAACAATTCCCCATGTGGAACCGTGTCAAATGCCTTACTGAAATTGAGGCAACTTACCGAATGTCACACAAATTAGTCCATCCCTCCCCATATTCAGTCTCTGACCGGAATGTTAGAATGAGGCAGAGAACTGGGAAAGTATCGCAGTAGGAATACATTAAAAAGTGGGATTAATCAGAGCTGGGATGCAGACAGAGCCTGTTCCAGAGCTGGTGAAGTGACAGGGACACACTCCCGCTAGTGCTGGCTCTGAAATAACAGCAGAAGCAGATCGAAGAGAATGAGCTCATGTGGGAGCTATGGGCAGCTGCCCTGTCAGTGCATCACTCACCTGGCAGGTGTTACACAAAACACAGCACTTCCCCCCACTGCCACCACTTCATTATACTGTCCATGGGGCTGTTTGTCCTGCAGGACTTTGATCTCTCCGGGTGGTCCATGGTGATTCATAAAAGAGCCATTAGGGGAGCAGGAGTCATCCCAATGGAAATCTCTCCACTTCTTTCTCAGTGTTACCTTCTTAGCCCTGGCTTTGGAGATGACATTAGCCTTATCCTGTCTTGATTTTAGGTAGGATTTTGATCACCTTCTGGGGCTTGGCAGCTTAGAACTTTTGAGGGCTTTTCTCTGCCTTTTTGGTCCCTGATGCAGTCAGTACATTCTAGACATGGGCATGGTGACCTTCCTGAGGATCTTTAGCCAGCTTCTTGGTGGCTATTTTCCTGCTCACAGCCACTGTCTTCTTCTCATGCCTTGTCCTGAGGGCCCAGCTGCTGGTTGAATGTGAAGGAGCCAAAGTGCTGGTGACTTTAACCCGCACCAAGTTGCCTTTGCTCGTCAAACTCCTGAACCCCAACTGGATGTGGTTCTTGTTCTTCTGCACAGCACAGCCCTGGAGAAGAGGGATCTTCAAATGTACATTCATATGATCCCTTTGTTTAATTGATGAAAACATAAACTAGACACTTAGAGGATTGGAACTGATGGACTCAGCTGATGGACAGGTGTGCTAGGTTTTTATGCATTTGGACAGTGAAATGTTGAGTATTTACATTCATTTCAAGCATCCCCGTATTGTGGAGCTCCTGAACATAATGGAGAATGGAAATGAAAATGTTTTCCCTTCTTTCAAAAATAAAAATAAGAGGCTTATTAGAGAGCATTTGGATTTGAAGCAAGGACCACTTGATCTGCAGTCAAACACTCTACTACTGAGCTATACCCCCTGAGAGCAGATGCTTTCCCCATTGTAGCTGAAGCACATCAGTGATTCCAGTAGCATGGGCAAGTTCTCTCTGGGGCACAGAGATTTTTCGGGGAGTTGGTGGCTCCTTTCTTTCCTCACCCTGGAGTAAACTCAGCTTCTTATTCCATGGTACATGTTTTATGGAATAACAACAGCAGCTTGAAGAAAGAGCAGAGTGAATATCTCACTCTCAGGGCCGAAGGGGGTCACGTCCCCTCTGTCTGACCGTTGCCATTGCAGGAGAGAAGGTTTCAATGGAATTGAATGCCCTGGCTCAGACTAGAGACACAGAAAGGTTTTGCTGTTCGTTGAACAGCGAAGGAAATTGTGTCTGTATGTGAAACTGAGGAGGGACATGAAACGCCCACAGGGGGGCGCAATGCCCTAAGCTAAGGCAGGAGGGTGAAGGAATGGGGCTGAGGAATGATTGAAGTGGACTCACCTGGGATTGAAATGACATTTGTTTGTGTTGGGCAGTGAGAAATGTGACATTAATTCAGATGCAGGGTTGAGGCTTCTTTAGCTCCTTGTAGAACTTGAACTTGATTTCCCAGAAGGGAGAAGGGGAAAGTCTGGGGCGGCCTTGAGTCCCTGGCTGGAGCAGTGTATGAAAAAGGCTCCAGAGACGCAGCTGGCAATTACAGGCCACTGAGGCTAACGTCAGTACCAGGCACATTGGGTGGAATAGTAGAGCCCAATGATGAGACCCA
Organism: Mauremys mutica; assembly: GCF_020497125.1. Taxonomy (NCBI): domain Eukaryota; kingdom Metazoa; phylum Chordata; order Testudines; family Geoemydidae; genus Mauremys; species Mauremys mutica. The sequence goes on from NW_025423255.1 coordinate 4,149,374, forward strand.
TCGGTGAACAGAATTTGCTGGGTGTAGCGGGTGGTTACCTGCTCCTGCCCTGCAGGGCTTGAAGCAGCCCAGGAGAGGGCTGGGGCTGGGGCAAGAAGCCTGGGCTGTTTGGGGGAAGCAGGCTCAGCTGTGGCCATGCCCCAGTCAGGCCCAGCTGGCCCCTAGAAGAGGCTGTGAGCCAGGAGCCCAGTCAGTCTCCCTCTGCTTGTAGCGAGAGAAGGGCCTGGCTGCAGGGACCCAAGCAAGACACCTAGAGTGGGAGCAGGGCTGGGGAAGGGCCAGAGGAGCTGGGAGCTCTGGCCTGGAAAGCCCCAGGCTGCAGGCCTGACTATAGGCTGAATAGGTGCAGGGCTGCAATGGGGCAGCCCAGGGGGAAGCAGAGGCAGCAGGTCCAAACCCCTTTGCCTGTGATGAGTGGCTCATACTGCAGTCTGCCCCAGTGCACGGGGGCTGGATGGAGACTGGGCAGTAGCCAAGACTGAGGTGAAGTGGGGATAGTGGGTGGAGATTCCCCTCGGAGGGGGAGACCCAGAACTGGGGGGTACTGCCGGGGGTACTGCCAGGGTAAAAGGGGCACCGGGGTCCTGGGAGGAACGGGGCAAGCTGCGGTAAGGCGGATCACTGGCCTGCAGAGGGTGCTCTGACGGCTGGAGAGCTAATTCCCAAGACGACCAGCAGGAGGTGCCGCTGGGTGAGTCTGCCCCTGCTTACAGTGGGGAAGAATGAACATGGTTTTTGTAAAGGAAAATCATGCCTCACGAATCTACTATAATACTTTGAGGGAGTCAACAAGCATGTGGATAAAGGTGATCCCGTGGATATAGTATACTTAGATTTTCAGAAAACCTTTGAGAAGGTCTCTCCCCGAAGGCTCTGAAGCAAAATGGTATAAAATGGAAGGTTCTCTCTGGGATAGGTAACTGGTTCAAAGGCAAGAAAGAAAGGGTCTGATTTTCAGAATGGAGAGAGGTAAATAGTGGTGTCCCCCTGGGGTCTGTACTGGGACCAGCACCGTTCAACATACTCTGAAGTGATCTGGAAAAAGGGGTAAACAGTGAGGTGGCAACATTTGCAGATGATACAAACCAACTCAAGTTAGTTACGTCCAAAAGAGAGTGCAATGTGTGACAAAGGGATCTCGCCAAACTGAGTGACTGGGCAGTAAAAAGGCAGATGAAATTCAATGTGGATAAATGCAAAGTAATGCATATGGGAAAACATGATCCCAATTCTACATCTGAACTGATGGGGTCTAAATTAGCTCTTACAACTTAAGAAAGAGGTCTTGGAGTCACTGTGGATAGTTCTCGGAAAACATCTACTCAATGTGCATCGGCAGTCAAAAAAGCCAACAAAATGTTGGGAAGTCATTAGGAAAGGGATGGCTAGCAAGACAGAAATATAATATTGCCTCTCTATAAATCTGTGGTATGCCCACATCTTGAATACTGGAGCTGGCCCTCATCTCAAAAAGATATATCGGAGTTGGGAAAGGAACAGAAAAGGGCAACCAAAATGATTAGGGATCTTGAACAGCTTCCATGTGAGGTGAGATTAATAAGACTGAGGGGAGTTTTCAGCTTGGAAAAGAGATGACTAAGAACTAGGGGTCACCCGATGAAATGAATAGAGAGCAGATTTAAAACAAACCAAAGGAAGTATTTCTTCACCCAACACACAGTCAACCTGGGGAAACTTTGCCAGAGGATGTTGTGAGGGCCAAGACTATAACAGGGTCCATCAAAGAACTAGGTAAGTTGATGGAGGACAGGTCCATCATTGGCTATTAGCCAGGATGGGCAGGGATAGAAAACCATGCTCTTGTCCCCAGCCTCTGTTTGCCGGAAGCTGGGAATGGGCGACGGGCTGGATTGCTTGATGATTCCCTGTTCTGTCTATTCCCTTGCGGGCACCTGGCATTGGCCACTGTGGGAGGATAGGATTCTGGGCTGGCTGGACCATTGGTCTGATCCAATATGGCCGTTCTTATGACCAATAGAGGGCAGTCCCCACCAGCAATATTTATATTTGGTGCACTGAAAGGGCTAACTTTCCAAAGCTGACCAAAATGATTAGGGAAAGTGTTTTGGAGAAAAACTCTAAACAGAACAATGTGAATGAAAATTTGTAGGAACTTTACACTTCTTAAGCACTAAAGGGGTAGGAAAACCGCCCCCAATATTTAGAGCGGCTGAAGTGGTTCCCACCCCCGCACACTTCCGGTCAGGAGACACACTGATTAAGCGCCGACCAGGTGCATACCACTGGAGTACGCAGTGCATCAAGCACCAATCAGGAGAGGGGGCGAGAAGTTGGCTTGAGTGAGTACATGCGCATGATGAGATGAATTATGTAACCAATTATAATAAATAGACGTGGAAAGCCCCGTTCGCGGAGCTCCACCGGAACAGACTGACTGACTTGGCTTCGTTATTGCTACAAAAATTGGGAGCTATTGTTTGAGGAGCTTGTTAGATGGGCCATAAGCCACGTTGCATAATTAGCTGAGCTTGCAATGGCCTTCCACTCAACTCCCTGACATTTCTCCGTCTGCAAATGTGGTAACTGTTTTAAAACCTAGATCCAATCAATTACAACACGTCCGGGAAGATTCTAGGCATCAATGATCTGATCATTGGGTTGATGGTGATAAACAAGAGATTCTCATAAGGCTTCCTCCCTCTTCCCAAGAGCCACCCTCATCCTCTCTCCCCTTTCTGCTCCAGCATCCTTTGCAAACTTTTGAAGACAGATGCCTTGTGATGGCCTTCGCTCTTGGGGAAGTTGCCTAGTGGTCAGGGTTTCGGTCCTTCGGGGGAAAGGGCATGGCAGATGGCAGGATAGCCCAGGGCCACCCATGGGCTCTGACCCAGGCCACTCTGAGGGCAACATTTCCTACCACCTTGCTATTGTCCAAAGTTTGCAGTTTGTCACAGGAAGCTCTGAACGGTGTCAGCTCACTGCTTGGCACCTCTTTGCGGCTGGGTATGGCATGGCAGCTCTCTCCTTCTTGGGGTGGCAGCTGTATCTGTTACACTGACAGATCCGGGTTGGTGACTTGTCAGTGGGTGGGATCAAACTGGGAACTCAGGAGCTTAGTGCGTGGGCCTCCACAGCATGAACTGAAAGCCACCTGGCTGCTGGCTAAGACTGTAGAAAAGACTCATTTTATCTCTCCCTCTAAGTGATCCCGGTGCCACTAGCTGGGACGCCCCACCACACCCTGGAGGTGTGTGGGTTACGTACTTCCCCTAGCTGAGGAAGCGCATCCTGAGCTTCGGAGAGTTTCCAGCTGTAATCCCGGACGACCCCTGTAACAGTGCGACCACTCGCAGGACACTATTGAGAGTATCAATTCAGGACAAATTGCTTGGAGCAGGGCAGTCACAGCCCAAGGCTGGGTGCCCTTAACTATTAAAGCACGTCACAGCAGCCATGCAGAGAGGGCTTTGGTTTTACCCCACTGGCCAATCGGACGTCATACAAGCAATTCCCTCAGCTATTACAGTTCCCTTCTATCACCACCAGCCCCGCTCCTTATGGGGATGAATGGTTATGAAATCCGATACCCCAGTAAAAAAAAAAAGTTTCTCTCAAAGGACCCCAAAGGACCAAGCCCCAGATGCAGGTGAATAGATGAGTCAGATCTTACCCACAAATCACGCTCTTGCAAATCCATTAGCATCTAAAATCTAAAGGTTTATTCATAAAACGAAAGAAATATAGATGAGTTAAAATTGTTAAACGAAATCAGTTACATCCAGTAATGTCAAAGTTCTTGGTTCAGGCTTGTAGCAGTGATGGAATAAACTGCAGGTTCAAATCAAGTCTCTGGAGTCCATCCACAGCTGGGATGGGTCATTCAGTCCTTAGTACAGAGCTTCAGTTTGTAGCAAAGTCCCTCCAGAGATATGAAGCAGGATTGAAGATAAGATGGAGACGAAACATCAGCTTTTTATAGTCTCTTGCCATGTGGTCTTTGTGTTCTTTGTCCCAAGGACACTCTATCCAGTATCAGAGGGGTAGTTGTGTTAGTTTAGATCTGTAAAAGCAGCAAAGAGTCCTGTGGCACCTTATAGACTAACAAGTAAGAAGCAGGCGGTGACAACACCTCAACTGCTAGAAGAGAGCCTCATCCTCCCTGTTTGAACTAACCTCGTTATCTCTAGCTTGCTTCTTGCTTGCATATATATACCTGCCCCTGGAAATTTCCACTACATGCATCTGAAAAAGTGGGGATTCACCCAAGAAAGCTCATGCTCCAAAACATCAGTTAGTCTATAAGGTGCCACAGGACTCTTTGCTGCTTCTATCTAGCATGTGGCACAGAAAAACCTTAGAGTTCTGTCCATAGGCAGGTCCCTGCACACCTTGCTGAGTCACAAGGCGTATCTGCCTTCTCTCAATGGGTCGATTGTGTAGCTGATGGTCCTTAATGGGCCATCAAGCAGTCTAGGCAGAACTGACACCAACTTCTCTGGCTGGGCTGTTCCCTGGAAGCAGAGCACAAGTTTGAAATACAGGCAGCATAGAGCCAATACTCATAACGTCAACTACAAAAATGATACACATCTAGAGATAGCATCATTATAATCAGCCAATCAGAACCCCTCCACAGACCCCTTACACGACAACCTTTCTACAATATTGGCTGCAAATATACAACAGTGGTCACAACGGTGATCTATACAGTTACAGATTATGTCAATAACGTCACAGGAGGTGACACGGCATCAGTGAGAATGATACTGGAATACTGCCTCCAGTTTTGGTGTCCTCGTTTGAAAAAGATGTTGTGAAATTGGAGCTGGGGCAGCAAAGAGCCACCAAAGGTTCTGAGGGCTGGAGAAAAATGCCTTCTAGTGAGCTATTGAAAGAGCTCAACCTGTTTAGCTTATCAAAAGAAGATTGAAAGGTGACTTCATTGAACTGTCTTAATGGAGAGGAAAGATTGGATATTAAAGGGCTCTTTAATCGTGCAGAGAAAGGCATAACAAGACCCAATGTCTGGAAGGTGAAAAGAGACAAATTCATTTTACAACTAAGGCACAAATATTGTAATAAGGTGTATTCTCCATCTCTTGATGTCATTTAATGAAGACTAGATGCCTTTCTGGAATGTGTTTGCCCCAAAAGTAGCTCTTGTGTCCTACAGGAGGCCTGTGATACGCAGGGGGTCAGATTAGATGCTCTAATGGTCTCCTCTGGCCATAAAGTCGACTAATTTCTGAAAAACTGAGTGTAGCATTGGGAGCAGCGTCTGATGTTTTCCTGTCTAGCCGACTTGCTGCCTAGAACGAACGCTCCTTGAGTGGGGTGATCCACAGGGAGTAGCTCAAACTTCCAAAGTCCCTGGCCAGGGGCAGGACATTAGCCCAGCAAGGGAGGGGTGCGGCAGTGACATCACAAAGGCCTTTGGCAGGACCTCAGCCTATTGGTCCAAGGTGGTGGGGAGGTGGTGACCTCACAGAGAGATGCTGACATCAGCCAGGCAGGACAGTGGCGAGCGGCCAGGGAAACCTCAGAGACATTAGCCCAGCAAGGGAGGGGTGCAGCAGTGACATCACAAAGGCCTTTTGCAGGACCTCAGACTATTGGTCAACTGAGTGAACTGTTATAAATCCCTTGACTAGGGCTGGAGAAAGATTTATTTTTTTAATCACATTTGCTAATTCCCATATAGTGATCTTTGCACCATCTTCACTGTAGTAGCTCAACTCCCCCAGATGAGTTGCCTGCTTCTGCCTTTTGCAGCTCACCCTTCTTTGGGGTCAGTCCTATGATCTTTTCTATCAACTCCTTTCCTTTAGAGTCGTAGGAGTGTGTGTCCCTCCTGCCAGGAATGTTCATCCCTCCAGGTGGGGGAGAGAGGTTTGACCCCAACAAGCTACACTGAGGCAAAAACTACCTGTGCCTGACAGCCACTAGGGCTGTACATGGCGTTGGCTGCTCAAATTAGTGATCTTGGAGTAACAAGACAATTATAGTTGTTGTGCAGATGCCGCCCAGATGCAGGGGTTGGCATTAGCTTCCCCCTTGTCCTGACCTAAACTCCATCACTTTCCCTAGTCTAAACAAACCCTGAGCATCACGGTTATACTGTTCCCCCATTTCACAGCAACTGTTAGTCATCGAGTTCTCCCTCGGGGAACCAATTGTTTCATTCCCAGTTGCTCAGATGTTGGTTCAGGTTGTGCTGGGGAGCAGATATTTTTACTACCATTTTCCTCACTTCAAATATATTGAACTATAACAAAGAGCAGGAACAGGGCAGGGATAGGGGAAAATGTCATTTCACCCTCTGGAACAACAGAAGAAGATGGGGTAAATCAGAGGGATTCCCTTATTCCCCATCACCATCCCAATCCCCCTGTTGTGCAGTTGGTTAGGTCAGTATTTTTGCTAAAGGGCTGGGAAGAGGATTCCCTCGTAAATAACTTGTAACTAAACAAAGTGCCCAGGCATTGGGCTCCCAAAGCAGTTGTGGCCCAGGCCCTGCAGGAAGTGGCTCCTGAAGAGATCTCCTTCCTCATTAGCTGCATGTTGCCTATTATTTGGGAAATACAATCCCTAGCTAGGTAGAGATGGGAAACATGGAAGTGACGTTTCTTTTCAGCTCACCCCTGGGAGATGCTGCAAATGTGTAGAAAATGAAATCCGTGTTGAATGTGATATAGCTGCAGAAAGATACCTATTTTTAATAGAGACCAGACATTTGTTGTCTTACAGGGATTCTAAGCCGCACCTGAATTTAGTCCCTAGTTTAAATTTGTGCCACCAGATTAAAGAAATAAAAGGGCATAGTTGGGGGAGTTGTACCTCACTGTCGCTACTGATCTGTTGTGCGGTTGGTGAAGAATTCTACGCTAGAGAAGTGTCAAATTACTCCAAGGAAGGTCAAAGATTTGACAAGAGCTCAGGTAGAAATTGCAGGTACTAGTGGTTGATTTTCACCCCAGAGATGGAAGCTATGGTGACTGTGGCCCAGGTAAACTATTTTTAGAACCTGCTCCCTAGTTAAGTGGCATTGGTCACACTCGTAAAGGACGCCATGATTAAATTGGGCACAACTATCTTTTATCATTTGGATCCAAAGTTTCATGAAGTACAGAGAGAAACAGCTGATTCCTTCAGAGCCATTCCATGCCTACGGGTCCCAATCTGGCTGCCTTGTTGGACAAGGAGCACTTCCCTGCTGGGCAAACAGTGGTAGCCAATGAGGGAATGTATCAGATGCGAAGTTCAGACTGCAGGATACTTGAATGTGAGTCCCGAGGCTGTGGTTTAGTCCAGGCCTGCACAACTCGTAAAGTGGCGAGGGCAATATTACTCCAAAGAAAACAGCGGAGGGCTGAAACCCCCCCGGCCCTAACGAACCCCCCCAGCACTGCTGAAACACCCCCCCTGCGCCACCCAGCCCCCCTGAAACACAGCCCCCCAGCACTGCTTACCCTGCAAAAACAACCCCCAGTGCCTCCCAGCCCCCCCAAACACCCCCCAATGCCGCCCACCCCGTGGAAACAAACCTTCCTTCCCCAGCACCGCCCTGCCAAAACAGCGGTAATTAACCTTGTTAATATGTTATAGGGGGCCCCTAAGGTAGTATAATTAAGGTAAAAGAAAAATGTCTTTTTGCTGGAAGTAGAATAAGATCTCCCCCCCCCCCCTTTGGTAATCAGTTGCCCTGTGGAGTGAATGAGGTGGGACTGAGGAAGGCAGCATCTCCAGACAGCTGCACCCCTTGGAGAGGGGCTGGGAGCCAGACCAGATCAGTAGAACAGGTCAGCCACTGACTCACTATTCAGCTCCACAGCCCCCCACCCCCCACTCACCTCCTCAGCCCCCCTCCCCTGCCGCCCGGCTCACCCGCACACTCGCCTCAGC